>NC_069504.1:627254187-627396687 GCF_027579735.1 Bombina bombina
ACGGGGTGTGTGGCCGGCATGAAGGGGGCGTGGCAAAGACGGGAATGGCCGTGAAGGGGGCATGGCCTGGCGTTAAGGGTGCGTGGCCGGGGTGCGGTCGCGAGATAGAGAGGGGAGAGAGATAGAGAGGGGGGAGAGATAGAGAGAGAGTAGGGGAGAGAGAGGAGGGGAGAGAGAGAGGAGAGGGGGGAGAGAGAGGGGAAAGAGAGAGGGGAAGAGAGAGAGGACAGGAGAGAGGAGAGGGGGGAGAGAAAGAGGAGAGGGGGGGAGAGGGGAGGGAGAGAGAGAGGGGGGAGAGAGAGAGCTCAAAATAGAGGGGGAGAGAGAGCGCAAAAGAGATTGGGAGAGAGAGAGCTCAAAAGAGAGGGGGAGAGAGAGCACAAAAGAGATTGGGGAGAGAGAGAGCTCAAAAGAGAGGGGGAGAGAGAGAGCGCAAAAGAGATGGGGGAGAGAGAGAGAGAGCAAAAGAGAGGGGGGGAGAGAGTGCAAAGAGAGGGGGGAGCGAGCGAAAAAGAGAGGGGGAGAGATAGAGCACAAAAGAGAGGGGGAGAGAGAGAGCAAAAGAGGTGGGAGAGAGAGAGAGCACAAAAGAGAGGGGAAGAGAGAGAGAGCAAAAGAGAGGGGGGAGAGAGCGCAAAAGAGAGGGGGGAGAGAGCGCAAAAGAGAGGGGGAGAGAGAGAGCACAAAAGAGAGGGGGAGAGAGAGAGCAAAAGAGGGGGAGAGAGAGCATAAAAGAGAGGGGGGGAGAGAGAGAGAGAGAGAGAGAGAGAGGGGAGAGAGGAGGGGAGAGAGAGAGAGGAGAGGGGGGGAGAAAGGAGGGGGGAGAGAGAGAAAGGGGGGGAGAGAGAGGGGGGGAGAGACAGGAGGGGGGAGAGAGAGGAGGGGGGAGAGAGAGAGTGGGGAGGGAGGGAGAGAGAGAGGAGGGGGGAGAGAGAGAGGGGAGGGAGAGAGAGAGGGGGTAGAGAGAGGGGGGGAGAGAGAGAGCTCAAAATAGAGGGGGGGGGGGGAGAGCGCAAAAGAGGTGGGGGAGAGAGAGAGCTCAAAAGAGAGGGGGAGAGAGAGAGCGCAAAAGAGATAGGGGAAAATTGATAATAAGAGTAAATTAGAAAGTTGCTTTAAATTGCATGCTGTATCTGAATCACGAAAGAAAAAAATTGGGTTCAGTGTCTCTTTAAGTGATAGAAAAAAAGCCATGCAAAGGGTTTTAACATAGAGATACATACATAAAAAACATGTCTAAATAAGTATATGTGTATATATATATATATATATATATATATATATATATTGTATAGATGTGTACATATCCTATTATATAAAAGGCCAAGTGTGTTTGTCCGAAGCTGTCATGCGCAGTAGAGACAGCACGAGGACAAACACACCTGGCCTTTGAGTCCTACTCCCTAGCTGATCTGCAGAAGTGGGCGTGGCCGGTCGTGAACGGGGTGTGTGGCCGGCATGAAGGGGGCGTGGCAAAGACGGAAATGGTCGTGAAGGGGGCGTGGCCTGGTGTTAAGGGGGCGTGGCCGGGTGCGGTCGCGAGATAGAGAGGGGAGAGAGATAGAGAGGGGGGGAGAGATAGAGAGAGAGTAGGGGAGAGAGAGGAGGGGAGAGAGAGAGGAGAGGGGGGAGAGAGAGGGGAAAGAGAGAGGGGAAGAGAGAGAGGACAGGAGAGAGGAGAGGGGGGAGAGAGAGAGGAGAGGGGGGAGAGGGGAGGGAGAGAGGGGGGAGAGAGCTCAAAATAGAGGGGGAGAGAGAGCGCAAAAGAGATGGGGAGAGAGAGAGCTCAAAAGAGAGGGGGAGAGAGAGAGCGCAAAAGAGATGGGGGAGAGAGAGAGAGCAAAAGAGAGGGGGGGAGAGAGCGCAAAGAGAGGGGGGAGCGAGCGAAAAAGAGAGGGGGAGAGATAGAGCACAAAAGAGAGGGGGAGAGAGAGAGACCAAAAGAGGGGGGAGAGAGAGAGAGCACAAAAGAGAGGGGGAGAGAGAGAGAGCAAAAGAGAGGGGGGGAGAGAGCGCAAAAGAGAGGGGGGAGAGAGCGCAAAAGAGAGGGGGAGAGAGAGAGCACAAAAGAGAGGGGGAGAGAGAGAGAGCAAAAGAGGGGGAGAGAGAGCATAAAAGAGAGGGGGTAGAGAGAGAGAGAGGGGAGAGAGAGAAGGGGAGAGAGGAGGGGAGAGAGAGAGGAGAGGGGGGGGAGAGAGGAGGGGGGGAGAGAGAGGGCGGGAGAGAGAGGAGGGGGGAGAGAGAGAGTGGGGAGGGAGAGAGAGAGGAGGGGGGAGAGAGAGAGGGGAGGGAGAGAGAGAGAGAGAGGGGGGAGAGAGAGGGGGGGAGAGCTCAAAATAGAGAGGGGAGAGTGCAAAAGAGATGGGGAGAGAGAGAGCTCAAAAGAGAGGGGGAGAGAGAGCGCAAAAGAGATAGGGGAGAGAGAGAGCAAAAGAGAGGGGGAGAGAGTGCGAAGAGAGGGAGGAGAGAGCGCAAAAGAGAGGGGGAGAGAGAGGGCGCAAAAGAGAGGGGGAGAGAGAGAGCAAAAGAGGGGGGTGAGAGAGCACAAAAGAGAGGGGGAGAGAGAGAAAGCAAAAGAGAGGGGGGGAGAGAGCGCAAAAGAGAGGGGGAGAGAGAGAGCGCAAAAGAGAGGGGGAGAGAGGGGGAGAGAGAGAGAGAGGAGGGGAGAGAGAGAGAGAGAGAGAAAGAGGAGGGGAGAGAGAGAGGAGAGGGGGGAGAGAGAGAGGGGGGAGAGAGAGAGCTCAAAAGAGAGGGGAGGAGATAGCGCAAAAGAGATGGGGGAGAGAGAGAGCTCAAAAGAGAGGGGGAGAGAGAGTGCAAAAGAGATGGGGGAGAGAGAGCAAAAGAGAGGTGGAGAGTGAGTTTAAAAGAGAGGGGGGGAGAGAGCGCAAAAGAGAGGGGGAACGCGCAAAAGAGAGGGGGGGGAGAGAGAGCACGCAAAAGAGAGGGGGGAGAGAGAGAGAGCAAAAGAGAGGGGGGAGAGAGAGAGCAAAAGAGGCGGAGAGAGAACGCAAAAGAGAGGGGGGAGAGAGAGCGTAAAAGAGAGGGGGAGAGAGAGAGCTCAAAAGAGAGGGGGAGAGAGAGCACAAAAGAGATGGGGGAGAGAGAGAGCTCAAAAGAGAGGGGGAGAGAGAGCGCAGAAGAGATGGGGGAGAGAGAGCAAAAGAGAGGGGGGGAGAGAGCTCAAAGAGAGGGGGGGAGCGAGCAAAAAAGAGGGGGAGAGATAGAGCACAAAAGAGAGGGGGAGAGAGAGAGCAAAAGAGGGGGGAGAGAGAGAGAGAGCACAAAAGAGAGGGGGAGAGAGAGAGAGCAAAAGAGAGGGGGAGAGAGCGCAAAAGAGAGGGGAAAGAGAGCGCAAAAGAGAGGGGGAGAGAGAGAGCACAAAAGAGAGGGGGAGAGAGAGAGAGCAAAAGAGGGGGAGAGAGAGCATAAAGGAGAGGGGGTAGAGAGAGAAAGGGGAGAGAGGGGGAGAGAGAGAGGAGGGGAGAGAGAGAGGAGAGGGGGGGAGAAAGAGGAGGGGGGAGAGAGAGAAAGGAGGGGGGAGAGAGAGAGGGGGGAGAGAGGGGAGGGAGAGAGAGAGGAGGGGGGAGAGAGAGAGGAGGGGGGAGAGAGAGAGGGGAGGGAGAGAGTGAGTGGGGAGAGAGAGGGGGGAGAGAGAGAGGGGGAGAGAGAGCTAAAAATAGAGGGGGGGAGAGAGCGCAAAAGAGATGGGGGAGAGAGAGAGCTCAAAAGAGAGGGGGAGAGAGAGCGAAAAAGAGATAGGGGAGAGAGAGAGCAAAAGAGAGGGGGAGAGAGTGCGACGAGAGGGGGGAGAGAGCGCAAAAGAGAGGGGGAGAGAGAGGGCGCAAAAGAGAGGGGAGAGAGAGAGAGAGAGCAAAAGAGGGGGGAAAGAGAGCACAAAAGAGAGGGGGGAGAGAGAGAGAGCAAAAGAGAGGGGGGAGAGAGCGCAAAAGAGAGGGGGAGAGAGAGAGAGCGCAAAAGAGAGGGGGAGAGAGAGAGAGCAAAAGAGAGGGGGAGAGAGGGGGAGAGAGAGAGAGGAGGGGAGAGAGAGAGAGAGAAAAAGAGGAGGGGAGAGAGAGAGGAGAGGGGGGAGAGAAAGAGCTCAAAAGAGAGGGTTGGAGATAGCGCAAAAGAGATGGGGGAGAGAGAGAGCTCAAAAGAGAGGGAGAGAGAGAGAGTGCAAAAGAGATGGGGGAGAGAGAGCAAAAGAGAGGGGGAGAGTGAGTTTAAAAGAGAGGGGGGGAGAGAGCGCAAAAGAGAGGGGGAGAGGGAGAGCGCAAAAGAGAGGGGGGGAGAGAGAGCACGCAAAAGAGAGGGGGGAGAGAGAGGGAGAGCAAAAGAGAGGGGGAGAGAGAGAGAGCAAAAGAGAGGGGGGAGAGAGAGAGCAAAAGAGGCGGAGAGAGAACGCAAAAGAGAGGGGGGGAGAGAGCGCAAAAGAGAGGGTGGGATAGACAGTGCAAAAGAGGGGGGAGAGAGCGCAAAAGAGGGGGGAGAGAGAGAGCGCAAAAGAGAGGGGGAGAGAGAGGGGGGAGAGAGCACAAAAGAGATGGGGGAGAGAGAGAGCACAAAAGAGAGGGGGAGAGAGAGAACGCAAAAGAGTGGGGGAGAGAGAGAGAGAGAGCACAAAAGAGAGGGGGAGAGAGAGAGAGCGCAAAAGAGAGAGAGGGAGGAGAGAGAGAGTGCAAAAGAGAGGGGGGAGAGAGAGAGCACAAAAGAGAGGAGGGAGAGAGAGAGCTCAAAAGAGAGGGGGAGAGAGAGAGCTCACAAGAGAGGGGGAGAGAGAGAGGGGGGAGAGAGAGCAAAAGAGAGGGGGAGGGAGAGAGCGCAAGGGGTGGGACCGCTGTACTGCAAAAAATGGCCCGTGTGAATGGGCTTTAGGACTAGTGTATTTATATTAACAGACATGTATACACATATAAACACATAAATACATATGTACACACACTATATATGAGTGCATTAGGGCCATTGAAGTCAAGTAAATGAAAATATGTAAAATCAAATTTATGAAATACTTATATTTAATAAAGGTTAACTTTTAACTATGTTTTCACTGTAAATAGTATAAATATATATTTAAATATCTCTTTAAGAGCAAATATAATTATTTATTTATTTAAATTAATTATTCTGATATGTGCTGAGCATTGGATTATGAAATTTGCAATACTATCTTATGTTGCGTTTTTGTTTTTTGTTTGCACGACTTTTGGGTGTTTGTTTGCACAACTTGTGGGTGTCTATGGGGGAATTTGATGTTGCGTTCGCAACTTCTCAAAGTCTTTGTTTTTAACTTTTTTATTTGTAACCAAACAAGAGGCACATTAGTACAATGGTACAGGGCAAAATAATATAATAAAACATAAAATGGGTTCACAGCATGCGCAAGCCTTGATACTTAATACAGTATTACAGAGACAAGATAAAAAACAAAGCTTCACAATATGTAACATAAGAGAAAAAAAAACATTTTTAAATACGTTAACTATTTAACCCTCATAAAGACATTAACTAATGTTCCATTCATGCCTGTTGTTGGGGTTTTTCTAAATTTAAGTAGAACAACACAAAATCAAAAGCGAAGACAAGAAAACAGATAGAAAGAAACGGAGAGGAGAGAAAAAAAAAAAAGAAAAAAAAAAAGGGGAGACAACTTGTGTCCCCTTTCCCCCTCCCCACACTTTTATATCCATTCATAAAGCTATTAATCTTTGACCATTCTGCTGGCCACTTACCACTTTGTATCCAAATATCAAAAAAGTTATTTTTTTATAATGGCTATAAACTGTTGTTGTGTCACTAAAGGGAAAGTTTTGATTGGACGTAGTCATTTATGGACATACTTCTCCATTTGTTCCTCTGAATTGTTATCAATATAGTACTGTTCTAAAATTATTACGTTAGCAATCGCTGATTTGAAAATTGGAAACGTTGGAGCAATTCTAGCTTTCCAATTTAACAAGATCAGGTTACTTCCAATCAAAATTGTTGCATTAATTACATTATATTGCTTACTTCTTTTTGGAGTACACAAAAAGAATATATCTTGTATATTTATATTTAAATCTTGTTCCAAACTTTTGGATAGCCAGTAATTCACCTTGTTCCAAAATTGCCTCATTTTAGGGCACCACCAAAAACCGTGTAGTATATCCGCTATTAGACATTACATTTTGCACATGTATGAATATTCTCTGAGAACCATATATTTAATTGAAATGACATTATATATACCCTATTTAGACGTTTACAATGAGATTCTCTCCAAGAAACTATAGGGGTTGCTTTTTTGACCAGTCTAAGAGGCCCATTTATCAAGCTTGTGGGCCCGTGTTATGAAGCAGCGGTCTAAACCCTGTCCCCCTGCTCTGATGAGGTGGACAGGAATCGCCACAATTCAACCCGATCGAGTACGATAGGGTTGATTGACACCCCCCTGCTGGCGGTGTTTCACCAGCAGCTCACAAGAGCTGAATACGGAGAGTGTAATGCTCTCCGCATTCAGCGATGTCTGTCAGACCTGATCCGCACTGTCGGATCAGGTCTGACAGACATTTGATCATTCGGCCTCTAAAGCTGCACGACTTGTGGGTGTTTGTTTGCAAGACTTGTGGGTGTCTATGGGGGAATTTTATGTTCTCAAAGTCTCTTTGTTACTGCAACGTTGCAAACGCGAGAGCGCAAACTTTTTACTTTCTACTCGTAATATGAGCGGAGTCTCTAAGTGCAAACAATTTACTTCTCGCAGTTCTGTAAGAATATATATAACAATACTGACACAATTTTGTCTTTACTTTGTCTTATTCCTTCATTTTAAGAATGGTTTATTATAGTTTATTATAGTTCATTATAACATAGCTTATTATGCTGTGAGAAAAATATGTTGATGTTCTAAACTCAACACTTTATCTCAATAATTTGTCCGATGGCCTTGCTATGTCTTGGGCGATGCGCCCAGGTATACTTTTATCTATCACTCCTCTCTCATTAAAAATACTCCTTTTTACGCCTTATATTTACTATGAAGTTTTTTGTTCCAAGCATACTGTGTAAGATGGTGTGACTATGATACGTCATTGTTTAACCCCATATACTGTAACCATTGTCTATAAAAGTCTATGATGCCTTATAAGAAACAGAACAGTGATTAGACTTTACTTGCTGCCTGTCTGATTGTTCACTGAGATTTCTTGTGAAGTAACCCATTTTGTTCCAGATGAAGGTGTAGAATACTACTAAGTGCCAAGTGATACCCACGGTCATAAGATAACTCCTAACAGGTTCTAACACTCGAACGTGAGCATACAAATACCGCTACACTCGTAATCTGGCCCTATATGCTTAAAAATCCCTGACTTTATGCAAGTGTACCTAGAAGAATTGATGCTGTTTTGAAGGGAAAGGGTAGTCACACCAAATATTGTTTTGATTTACATTTTTCTTCTGTTCACTCGCTTTGCGTTTTGTTAATAAAACACCCCAACTATTAATATTTTTATTTTTTAAAGCATTGTGCGCTAGATAATGAGGCCGAATTATCTAATGTCTGTCGGACCTTATACGACAGTGAGAATCAGGTCCGACAGGCATCACAGAATGCGGAGAGCAATACGCTTTCCGTATTCAGCATTGCACCAGCAGTTCACAATGGGTCGCCAGCAGGGAGGTGTCAATCAACATGATCGTACTCAATCGGGTTGAATTCCAGCAATTCCTGTCCGCCTCATCAGAGCAGGCGGACAGGGTTATGGAGCAGCGGTCTTTAGACCTGTTGTATATATATTGTCACATAATGTAACAATATTAGTTAAATGTAAGCTGATACTTACAAGAAGCACTGTTTCATTCTATTGTTATTTTACTAAAACATCAATTATGCATCTAATTTAAAAGTGACAGATTCTGCAGAGCCTAGTGTTGCACAAATACAATGTAAACTGCTGATAGAAGATTTTTTTTATTTATTATCGGGAGGATTGTTTTGTTTTGTGGATATTATGCATGCAGTCCATTGAGTAGTAGTAGGGGTGTTATTAGAGGAATCATGTAGGTGAGGTCTCATGGGTGTTACAAATGGCAGGTAACTTTAGAGAGCATTTTGTAGGGGGGAGGGTTATTTGGTGTTGGAGGTTGGTGAGTGGGACTGTTGCAGGAAAGTGCGTAAGAATAGAAATAGGGTCAGTAATATTTAATAGGTCTTGGTTAATTGTGATTAGGAGGAGAGTCATAGGATTAATTGCAGCTGTGATGACAGTTAGGATAATTATCGGTAGGGGTCTCACAGGTAGGGTTAGTTATGGGTTATAATGGTATTGAGGGTCACAGCTTATATTTACAGGGTATACATTCAAGGATCTATATAATAAGTACACATCTTATTGAAACAGGGGTCAGGAGTTCCTTACCAGGTTGGTTACTATGATCAGCCCAGTTATTAATTAGCTGACACAAATTGTGCACTGCCACTAAATAATAATGATCTGATTATGATATTGTTATAGAAATGGAACTACAAGGAGAAATAGTTGTAGATTGTTCTGCTATACCAGATGTATTTCTGTGGTTGAATTGAGAGCTAGAGCTACAGTTCATTTTATCTCCCCATCAAGTTCTCATCTTTGTATAGTGTCTCCCTCAATTTCATCTTTCACTAAAGAGTATAGTAGCTGGGGCTACATTGTTCAGAATGTTCATGACATCTCTTTTTATTTTTAATGGTTAAAAAAAAATAAACATTTGGAAGAATAAAATCACACTTGTATTGGCTAATTCCACAGAATAGAGTGGTTTAGAACAGTATCCTTTTATGCCCCTTTAATAACTGGAGATTATAAATGTTGACTTTAGTAAATGACATTTCTGTTCATTTGTAACTAAGGAAACAGTAAAGATGTTGCTATCAGCATAGTTGCATGAAGTCATTGCTGTCTGGTAAAGAAAACATTCAGAGGACACTGATACAAAAAATACTTTGGCATCAGAATTTGTTCTTGGAAGAGAATGAGGAAAATGTTACACAGCAACAAAGAATATTGACAGAATGACCTGGTCAATGCTATACAATTTCCCCACTAGTTTAATAATACATGTTACTGTTTTGCTAATAAACATTTGGGAATTTAGCTTTAGTGTTTCCTGCATTTTGGAAATAGCTGAGTAAGATTAGTTGGTGTCTAAGCTATACAGGTTATTGATATAACATTTTCATTCACTTTTTTTGCTGGGATAATTTTACAACATTTTAATGTTTTTATCTAATCATACATAAATAATAACAATCCAACAAAATAAATACTAACAATACAAAGATCAGAGAGAGCATTTACTACACATGGAGCATATGTACATATACCTCATGTACCCTCTCATACATCTTTCACTGCTGAGCCAGTTTACCACCTCTGTGCTAGTACTGGTCCATACATAATGCTCAGACAGTAATAGACTCTATAAACCATTTATTTTGTAATTTGCTTTCCGATTAATTCATAATGACATCAAACCTGATAGTGTACAAGAAGTATGGACAAGGTTACAATGAAGTTAGGGGAAAAGACTGAAGAAAAATACTTTATATATATATACAGTATCTCACAAAAGTGAGTACACCCCTCACATTTTTGTAAATATTTTATTATATCTTTTCATGTGACAACACTGAACAAATGACACTTTTCTACAATGTAAAGTTGTGAGTGTAAAGCCTGTATAACAGTGTAAATTTGCTGTCCCCTCAAAATAACTCAACACACAGCCATTAATGTCTAAACCGTTGGCAACAAAAGTGAGTACACCCCTAAGTGGAAATGTCCAAATTGGGCCCAAAGTGTCAATATTTTGTGCGGCCACCATTATTTTCCAGCACTGCCTTAACCGTCTTGGGCACAGAGTTCCCCAGAGCTTCACAGGTTGCCACTGGAGTCCTCTTCCACTCCTCCATGATGACATCATGGAGCTGGTGGATGTTACAGATCTTGCGCTCCCCCACCTTCCATTTGATGATGCCCCACAGATGCTCAATAGGGTTTAGTCTGGAGACATGCTTGGCCAGTCCATCACCTTTACCCTCAGCTTCTTTAGCAAGGCATTGGTCATCTTGGAGGTGTGTTTGGGGTCGTTATCATGTTGGAATACTTCCCTGTGGCCCAGTCTCTGAAGGGAGGGGATCATGCTCTTCTTCAGCATGTTACAGTACATATTGGCATTCATGTTCCCTCAATGAGCTGTAGCTCCCCAGTGCCGGCAGCACTCATGCAGGCCCAGCCCATGACACTCCCTCCACCATGCTTGACTGTATGCAAGACACACTTGTCTTTGTACTCCTCATCTGATTGCCGCCACACACACTTGACACCATCTGAACCAAATGAGTTCATCTTAGTCTCATTGGACCATAGGAAATGGTTCCAGTAATCCATGTCCTTAGTCTGCTTGTCTTCAGCAAACTGTTTGCGGACTTTCTTGTGCATCATCTTTTGAAGAGGCTTCCTTCTTGGACGACAGCCATGCAGACCAATTTGATACAGTGTGCGGCATATGGTTTGAGTGCTGACAGGCTGACCCCCCACCCCTTCAACCTTTGTAGCAATGCTGGCAGCACTCATACATCTATTTCCCAAAGACAACCTCTGGATATGATGCTGAGCATGTGCACTCAACTTCTTTGGTCATCCATGGCGAGGCTTGTTCTGAGTGGAACCTTTCCTGTGAAACCGCTGTATGGTCTTGCCCACCATGCTGCAGCTAAGTTTCATGGTCATAGCAATCTTCTTATAGCCTAGGCCATCTTTATGTAGAGCGACAAATCTTTTTTTTTTTAGATCCTCAGAGAGTTATTTGCCATGAGGTGCCATGTTGAACTTCCAGTGACCAGTATGAGAGAGTGTGAGAGTGATAACACTAAATTTAACACACCTGCTCCCCATTCACACCTGAGACCTTGTAACACTAACAAGTCACATGACACCGGGGAGGGAAAATGGATAATTGGGCCCAATTTGGACATTTATACTTAGGGGTGTACTCATTTTTATTGCCAATGGTTTAGACATTAATGGCTGTGTGTTGAGTTACTTTGAGGGGACAGCAAATGTACACTGTTATACAGGCTGTACACTCACTACTTTACATTGTAGAAAAGTGTCATTTCTCCAGTGTTGTCACATGAAAACATATAATGAAATAATTACAAAATGTGAGAGGTGTACTCACTTGTGTGAGATACTGTATATATATATATATATATATATATATATATATATATATATATATATATATATATATATATATATATTTATATGTCTTTTTTGATACCATCAAAATCAATTTGTTTTATTAAACATGGAATGGATATTTTAGAAATCTCGTCTCTGGTGCATTTTCTGGGAATATGGACTGGGCAGGCACAGCTGATAAAATGGTATTAATGATCCCTTTAAAACATTGTCACAGTTTGGGCCTGGGTATCTAAAGCTCTCATCTCAGCTAGATTATCTAAGATGTCTTCTGTCACAGAATTTTAAAAATGCAGATTTTAGCTTGAGAGCTGTTTATCTTTCTATACACTGTTCTGGATGTGAAGGAGAGACACCTATATTACAATATAAGGTCTAAAACCCCCCCAAAGATTTTGTATGATTTCTCACTATGCCGGCAAGTTTTTACTCATTGGGCCCTTAGTATAATTGCTAGTTCGACATGGTCCAAAATATTTTGGAACATTAGTGTGTGTGTTGTGCCACATAAAAATGCTACAATTTGCTATTAGCCATGATGTTTTGGCTCACATTGCTTTATCAAACGGGGGGAAATAAGGTTAAAAACAAATAATACACATGCCAAAATCCACACATAGCAAGTGCGTCATCAAGGCTCAACCCGCCCCTCATCCCTGGATCATGATGTCTTCATTACCATGGCGCAGCCTAAAAAAACAACTACATGCATTACGTTAGCGTTATCACATCTATTGCACAGACAAATATTAAACTTATAATAATCAAACACGAGCTTACGCTCCTTCAAGAACTCTGAAAAAGTGATTCTAAAGTTTCTAAAGTTTGGAAAACAGTTATTTGATGTGCTGTCCTTAACAGTTACCCTACTGGTTCTAGAAGTAACACATGAATACATTATACAAAGTATCTAATCCTATGGCCAAAAACTTCATGAATATACTATATTATTATTATTATTATTATTTATTTATAAAGCGCCAACAGATTCTGCAGCGCTGTCCATGGGTACAAAGGTAAAAGTACAACAGTGATACAATACAATACAATATAAGACACCGGAAAAAATTAAACAAATACAAGAGAACTGAGGGCATGTTCAAGTCGGAACTTACAATCTAGATGGGTAGGAGGTTGAGAAACAGGAGGTGGGGACTGCAAAGGTGATAATGATGTTAGTGTTGAGTTAGAAGAGGGCAACTATTAGGCAAGTGGAATTAATTTCTTACTGTTGGTGATAGGCTTCCCTGAACAAAAAGGTCTTTAGGAAGCATTTAAAGGAGGAGAGGTTAGGGGAAAGTCTAACAGCTCTAGGAAGTGTGTTTCAGAGGGTTGGTGCCGCACGAGAGATGTCCTGTAGCATGGGAGGAGGTGATGGTAGAAGATGCAAGGAGCAGGTCATTACGGGGTGGGCAGGAGTATATTTGTTGATGAGTGAGGACAGGTAGGGGGGCTGTGTTTGTAAGGGCTTTGTAGGTCAGGGTGAGAATTTAAAATTTATTTCTGCTGTGAACGGGGAGCCAGTGAAGGGACTCACAGAGAGATGCAGCAGATACAGAGCATCAAGAGAGGTGGATCAGTCTAGCAGAGGCATTTAGAATGGATTGAAGGGGGGAGAGGCAGGAGAGAGGAAGGCCAGTTAGTAGGTTATTACAGTAGTCAAGTCGGGAAATTACTAGGGAGTGGATTAGCTGTTAAGTAGTTTCAGCACTCAGAAATGGGCAAATTTTGGAGATATTGCATAGGTGGTTGTGACAGGATGAAGAGAGCAATTGGATGTGGGGTATGAACAACAGATTGGAGTAAAGTGTAACTCCTAGGCAGTGGACTTGGGGTGATGGGGAGATAGTGATGTTCCCAACAGTGATAGAAAAGTTAGAAACTGGAATAAAGTAGAATTAGAGAGGGGATTAGAAGGAGCTCAGTCTTGGACATGTTGATTTTTAGGTGGTGAGAGGCCACCCAGGAAGAAATGCCAGATAAGCAGTCATTGATGTGAGAAAGAACAGAAGGAGAGAGTGAGGGGTTAATAGGTAGATCTGAGTATCATCACCATAGAGGTGATAGTTGAAGCCATAGCTACTGATAAGTTTACCCAGTGAGGAAATATAAATAGAGAAGAGTAGAGGACCCAGAACAGAGCCTTGAGGTACTCCAACAGACAGAGGCAGTGAAGAGGAGGAGTCACCAGCAAATGAGACAGAAAAGGACCTATAAGAGAGATAAGAATGGATCCAGGACAGGGCAATGTCACGGAGCCCAAGGGAGCTGAGAGTCTGTAGAAGAAAGGAAAGGTCAATGGTGTCAAAGGTAGCAGACAGGTTGAGTAAGATAAGTAAAGAGTAGTGGCTGTTTTTAGCGTAAAGAAGATCATTTGTAACCTTGGTAAGGGCAGTCTCAGTTGAGTGTTGGGGATGGAAGCCAGATTGCAGGGGGTCAAGCAATAAGTTGGAGGACAGGAAGTGGGTAAGGTGATCGAAAACTAGTTTTTCCAGGACTTTTGAAGCTAGCAGAAGCAGTGATATGGGGCGGTAGTTTGCAGGAGAATTGGGGTCGAGGGAGGGTTTTTTGAGGATGGGGGTGACTTTGCGTGTTTGAAGGAAGATGGGAATAAACCGGTAGTAAGGGATAGGTTGAATATGTGAGTAAGAGCTGGATTTAGGGTAGAAGACAGAGAAGGTATTAGATGTGAAGGGATAGGGTCAAGTGGGCAGGTAGTGAGGTGTGAAGAAGACAATAGGAAACTCACTTCATTCTCAGTGGTTGGGGGGAAGGTGTCAAGAGTGGTAGAGGGGGTGACCAGGGTGGAGATGGAAGATTGCAGTCTTGTGTGGGGATATTACTTCGTTTTGTTGAAAAAGTAGTCTGCTAGGTCTTGAGCACTAAAGGCCAATGAGAGGGGTAGTGCTGGTGGATACAGGAGAGACTTGAAAATGGAAAAGGAACATTTAGGGTTTGAGGAGTGAGTAGATATAAGAGAAGAGAAGTAGGTTTGCTTGGCTAAGTGAAGGGCAGAGGAGTAAGAATAACAAATGAACTTATAGTGGAGGAAATCTGGTTTAGAGCCGGATTCCCTCCAGGCACGTTCAGCAGCACAGGAGCATTTTTGCAGGTAGCGTGTTTGCTGAGAGTGCCAGGGCTGGAGCTAACAACGTGGGGTTTTGCATATTTGTGGAGGAGCAAGTGTGTCAAGTGCAGAGGAGAGAGTATTATTATAGTGGGTTGTAGCAAGGACAGGGCAGGATATAGTGTGGGGGAGGCGTTTAAATAAGGTTGGAAAATTGGAGAGGATCCATAGTGTGCAGATTACTACAGGTGCAGGACGAGGGGGAGAAGTAGGTTTAGCTTTTACATTAAGATTATAGGTGAGGAGATGTTGGTCTGAGATGGGAAATGGGCGACAGGTGACATCAGAGAGAGAGCAGAGGTAGGAGAATATACGGATTGATAGAGTGACCATCCCTGTAAGTAGGGAATAGGGTGGATTGTGAGAGACCAAAGGAGCTTGTGAGTGAGAGAATTTTAGAGGCAGCAGGGGCAGATGGGTTATCAATGGGGATGTTTAAGTCCCCTAGGATTAAAGCCGGTCTGTTTGTAGAGAGAAAGTGAAAAAGCCAGGCAGAAAAGTTGTCAAGGAATTAGGAGGTAGGTCCAGGGGGCGATAGCTACCTGCCACTCTGAGGGAGTTGGAGGAGAACAAATGGATGCAGTGGACTTCAAAGGAGGAGAAGGAGAGATATGGATAAGGATGCTGGTGCTGATAGGAGCAGGATGGGGAGAGTAAGATTTCAACACTGCCACCATGTCTTTCCCTGGCCAAGATGTGTGGCTAAAGTAGAGACCACCGTGTGTGAGAGCAGCAATGGAAGCAGTGTCAGAAGAATATAATTAGGTTTCAGTAATTGCTAGAAGATTGAAAGCATTAGAAACAAACAGGTTGTGAACAGGTGTAAGTTTGTTACATACAGAGCGAGCATTCCAGAGAGCACAAGAAAAAAAAGGGGATAAGTGCTGTGGTTTAATGGAGTTGAGATTACTAGGATTACGTGACCTAGTTTATATTGTGGGGGACTGAGCAAGAGTGTAAAAGTGTGGTTATTGCTGCAGGGCCAGGGTTAAGAGAGATGTCACCAGCAGCAAGCAGTATTAGGAATGTGAGTGACAGAAGGTGAGAGTGAGACTTGTACGAGCAGGTATGATTAGAGACAGGGGAGTTAGATGGGGAAGTATTTCTAAGGAGACAGAGTAGTTAATGAGAAGGCACCATAGGGGATGAGAAAAGGGATGGTGAGATAAGGATAATGTGGGGGTTATAGGGGCATGCAGTGAGTTTTAGGAGAAGGGCAGACAGAAATAGCAGAAAAGACATGGAGAGCATTGTGCAGGTTTATAGTGAGTGAGGTTTACCAGTTAGTGGGGTCTGCAGTTTCCCCCTCCAGTTTCTAACTGCAGTTTGTAACTCTACCACTTGTAACACAGGCCCACTTTGAAGCACAGGGCTCACAGAGCTTGTGTTCAGCTGTTTGTAGCAGTGGAATCAAAGTTGTAATGACTTGATTCAAGGCAGGTGTTTACAAGCAGACTAGTTAGCTAGACTGGAGTTACACACACTTGCAAAGTAGATTGAAGGTGGGGAGACAAATAGCTGGGGATGCACACAGAAATCGTACAGAGGAGCTGATGACAAATTTACAGAAAAGTCATAAATTCAGGCATCAGAAGAGATGCATACCAGAGTATTGCAAACAGATTAAAGGGACATGGAGAGACAACCAAACAGATAAAGGGAGCAGAAGAGATGCATACCTGTAGAGAGATGAGATGAAGTAAGGTTAGAATAATTCTTCATGTTGTTAGTAGAGCATTCTGGATGATAGTATTATGGATATAACTCCAGTTTGTAACTCTATCACTTGTAACACAGGGCCACTTTGAAGCACAGGGCCTACAGAGCCAAGGCTCAGAGAACTTGTGTTCAGCTGTTTGTAGCAGTGGGATCAAAGTAATGGTATAGTCTACCATTCTGTTTAATCCTTTTGGTGCTACAGCATCTAAATACAAAAACAAAACAAAACAGAGTGCTTCCAACCATAGCAGCATACACGCACAATACTCTCCTCGCCAAGGTAGGGTGCATGATGGGTTGGGCTAACTCTATGCAGACTGTTACTTGGTATTACGACCTCCACAATTCTTTGGTGAGAAATATTGTTTCTGAGCATATCAACTTATATGCAGGATAAAGTTCTTGTGCTGTTTCATATATTCAGATCTTTTGTTCTATAGGTAATAAAACCTATCTGAACAAAAAGAATAAAAAAGTTTGTATATAGTGCGAGTGATTTATTTATTATTACCAATATTATTATAGTTTTTTTTGAGAATTAAGTCTATGCTTATCCTAGCCTCACCCTTACATATAAAGCTCTCAACTGCACTGCTCCCCCCTACATCTCAGAACTTGTCTCTAGATACTCTCCCTCCCGTCCCCTTCGATCAGCTCAGGATCTCCTCCTCTCCTCCTCTCTTGTTACTTCCTCACATTCACATTTACAGGACTTCTCCAGACTGGCCCCCATCTTATGGAATTCCCTGCCTTGCTCCATAAGACTTTCCCCTAGTTTTAACAGCCTCAAGCACTCCCTAAAAACTCTACTATTCAGGGATGCATACAACCAACACTAACCTTTCCTAACCCCATTGCTTTCCCCTTGAACCCCTTAGATTGTAAGCCTATGGGCCCAGCTGTTTACAGATCGCTTCATAAGAGCCGACTACAACAGTGAAACTCTCGGCAGGGCCCTCTACCCACTTGACCCCTACAAAAGCTATCCTGTACAACGACTATGTTTACAGCGCTGCAGAATCTGTTGGCGCTCTACAAATACCTAATAATAATAATAATAATAATATGCTTGGCAAAATGGCTCCAGTCTAATAGTAAAGTATGTCCTGTGATTAGCTGAGTTAAACTCTCTATCTGCTAAACAAAGAAGATTTATGACCCATTACAACAGAGATGCACTACACAAATTCAGTAATAACCGGGATGAAGAAGTTTAAGCCATGGGTTTCCCCTGATGACAAACCATGATCTGGATGGCCAGGAATAAGTTCAGAAAACATGGCATCAGTCAAGAAAAATCAATATTATAGTGCTGAGTATTCCAGAATAAACAGTGCATATATATCTCAAAAGTGCATAAGCAAAATTACAAGATTTAAATTAACGAAGTGTTGCTGGGAGATGATAATCAGGACAGATGGATTAGAAGATGCAGACCAATTCTTTGGTAACCACACTCATCAGTTTTGTTCCCCATGAAGAATTTTCTATGGGGACATGTTAAAATTGTTTAACCAAACATGGCTCCTTTGACAAACTTCATATACGGATAGGTAGGGTGGATGATAGCATTGCTGAAAACTAATTGCGCCATGTCTTTGCAAAACTTCAGAATAATGTCTATTGTTGTATCCCTATTGATGATGGATATGTTGACACTTAAAAAGTCAAAGAGAAAATGTATACTAAACTATAATAAATTATTTCACCAACCCTTTTTTTTACCTAAAAAAGAGAAGTTGTGGATATCTGAAATGGTGCAAGGATTTTCTAATGACCCAGTATTTAGACCTTTAACTCTCAGCAAATACTACTCATTTTTTACAAACAGTGACTAGTAGCAGTAAAATCTATGTGCATGCCAAATTACATACAGCTAGATTATGAGTTGTGCATTCGTCTTTTAACACTGAAAATATGGTATTTTCAGCTTTAAAACAGCACCACAGCCATTACAAGTCTTCTCGGTATAGGTGTACCGCAAGCCTCTTAGCCTGTAACGCAACGTCAGTACCACACACATATAAATGACGTTTTTTAATGGGCTTCCCATAGTGCTGGTATTACAAGTTTTTCTGAGAGGCTATAAAGCGAGCTTTACACTCTAAAACGACAAGATCCGTACCGCCATCTAAAGTCAGTAGTTATGAGTTTTACGCTACAAAGCTGTAACATAAAACTCATAACTAATGTGTTAAAAAGTACTCTAACACCCATAAACTACCTATTAACCCCTAAACCGAGGCCCTCCCGCATCACAAACACTATAATAAATGTATTAACCCCTAATCTGCCGCTCCCGACATCACCGCCACTAATAGAATGTATTAACCCCTATTCTGCCACTCCCTGACATCGTCACCACTATACAAAGTTATTAACCCCTAGACAGCCGCCCTCCCGCATTGCAAACACTATTTAAATATTATTAACCCCTAATCTGCCATCCGCCCACATCGCCCCCACTATACTAAAGTTATTAAGCCCTACACCGCCACCACTATAATAAACCTATTAACCCCTAAACCAAAAGCCCCCCACAAGGAAATATAATAAATTAAACTATTAACCCCTAAACCGAAAGCCCCCACATCGCAATAAACTAATTTAAACTAGTAACCCCTAAACCTAACGCCCCCTAACTTTATATTAAAATTACAATTTCCCTATCTTAAATTAAATTAAAACTTACCTGTCAAATTAAAAAAAATAAGTTTAAACTAACAAATTAATATAATTATTAAACTAAAATTAAATTAACTACCAATTAAATAGACTAAACTACACATTAAGAAAATCCTAACACTACTCTAAAAATTACAAAGTATCTAATTACAAAAAAAAGACTAAATTACAAAAAATAACAAACACTAAATTACGGAAAATAACAAACGAAATTATCAAAAATAAAAAAGAATTACACCTAATCTAATAGCCCTATCAAAATTAAAAAGCCCACCCAAATTAAAAAAAAATTCTAGCCTACAATAAACTACCAATGGCCATTAAAAGGGCCTTTTGAGGAACATTACCCCAAAGATATTTGCTCTTTTACCTGTAAAAAGAAATACAAAGATCCCCTAACAGTAAAACCCACCACCCAATCATCCTCCCAAAATAATCTAAAAAAAAAACCACCCAAAAAACCCTTAAAAAAAACCTTACACTAACCCCCGACGATCCACTTACAATTTTTTTAAGTCCCTCTTGAATGATCTTCATCCTGGCGGAAAAGTAATCATACATGTGGCGAGAAGTCTTTATCCAGGCGGCCTCTTCAATCTTCATCCTGGTGGGGAAGTCCTCAACCAAGTGGCGAGAAGTCTTCATCCAGACGGCCTCTTCAATCTTCATCCAGGCGGCATCTTCTATCTTTATCCCGGCGGTGTGGAGTGAGTCCATCCTGAAGACATCCGGCATGGAGAATCCTCTTCATATGGCCGCCGCCGTACACTGAATGTTCAATGCAAGGTACGCGATTCAAGATGGTGTCCCTTGCATTCCTTTTGGCTGAAAGATTTGAATCAGCCAATAGGAATTAGAGCTGCTAAAATCCTATTTACTGTTCAAATCAGCCAATAGGATTTAAGCAGCTCTAATTCTTTTAAATGATTCAAACACCCCCTAACAGTATACAAACCCCCACGCCCCAAACTACCAAGGGCCCTTAACAGGGCCTTTCGGGGGGCCCTTAAAAGGGACTTATGTAGGGCATTGCCCTAAGTTAAACAGTTCTTTTGTCTTCAGGATGGACCCGCTCCGCTGCGTTCAAATTAGAAGATGCCGCCTGGATGAAGATTGAAGAGGCTGTCTGGATGAAGACTTCTCGCCGCCTGGATAAGGACTTGTCTGCCGGGATGAAGATCGTTCAAGTGGGACTTCAAAAACTGTTAGTAGATTGTCGGGGTTAGTGTTATTTTTTTAATTTTTTAATTTTTTAAATATTTTTTATTAAGGACATATAAGAGAGTACAAAACATGCGGGCAAAACAACAACAAAAAGCTCACATCAAAGTAACAGTTGCCTGTAAGACAAAAAGAATACATGTACACTGTATAGTCCTCATTTTCATTTCTTCAATATACAAATCAGTCCACTCTTGGGTCTTTTGTGTACATATATAACAATAAGATTTCTGATTTGATGTTGAAGGCAAAACTGCATTATAAAAAGAAGCCTAAAACTGTGTTATGATTATAAAGGATAAAGATACTGGTGCCAGAACTGGACATTACTATAGTTTATAATATATAAGGCAGCACAGACTAAAGAAAACAACAAGCCACATTCACAAACCTGTAACGATAAGAGGCTGATCTAAATGACAAGTATAGTCTCTGGGATAAGGATAGGGGAACAGTACCTGGTAACAGCAATTGTTTTTGATCCTGGAGTTTCTCTAGTATACTAATGTGGCCAGGGAACTGTTAGAAATCAGATGTAAGTAATAGATTATTGTTTGGTACTTAAACAATATAAAGTAGAAGTAGATTCCCCAATTCTACTTATTTCTGTGAAAGTGTAAGCAGGGTTTATCCATAAACTAGAAGTATACTCTAGCTCTTTAGATATATAGTAATCTGGGCTCCCTCTAGCTCAACTTCAGCCGTTAGCCACTGTGTAGGGACTATGGGACATGTTATTGAGTAACATTTAAAAACCATTGAGAGGAATTATATATATATATATATATATATATATACACATACATATGGGTTAAATATAGATATATGTTAATTTAGCCCTGTGGTTTCGAGTTTTCTTAGGGGGTAACTGTAAGGTATATGTTTATCCTATTTCTGCGGTCTTTAAATATATAATCTTCCATATACCTTGAGGATATTATGGAACAGTGATTTATGCTGTTGTGAGATACTATTGATCGCAACAGGGATGAAGGATGCATTAGAAATGAATACCATAAATATCTTAGCGCTGCTATGTTCAATTAAAAAATGCACAATAAAAAACAGTACAAATTGTGAACTAATACATGATAAAATATAAAGAAAAACTTAGAGCTGCTCTGACTAGAAGAGTGTTCTAGGACATAGTAAAATGTTAGCAGTCTATAGAAAGGGAACTCTTACTAATCAGGAGATTCGTTGTTTGTTCCACTCATCTTAAACGTATATCCATCTCTTCAGTGATAGAGAGTGCTCTCTTCAGGAACTTCTAAGTAGGAAAATGAACATAATATATAAATCTCTCATCTGTAACAAGTTGTAGAACTTTCTACATGCAACTTTAACTGCAAGCTATCCATTCTGACAGTATTAGTTCAGGTAAAGAGTCCTCTTTAGCCCGCTTCAAAACTTGAGGTAGTTTGTGTGTTTATGTCAGATAAGAACCAAGGGTGTCGTAACATGACAATTGTCAGATCACTTATGAGGGAGAGATTTTTGGGTGGGATTCCAAATGTTATTAGTTTGTTGTTGTATAAAAGTATGCCGACATGTATAACTTCAAAAGAGAATCCCGGCAAGAGTGATTTTGGTGTGCACTTTGGGCCCTGCGATATGATGCCATGTTTATTTACCGCTGCTTCCCCTGCTGTCGCTATTAGGGTATGTTGTGTTGGGTCAGGTGGCATGCTGTCATGTGGTACGGAGGTGTTTGGCTGATTGCATGGCCAAGTAGGCAGCCCAGCGCAGTGACCGTGTTGATCATCCTGAGGGTCTCTAGGTATCGCCCAATCCTCCAAATTATCTGGGTGAGCATGAGGGGGACAAGATGGCCCCTCTGAAACTTGCTGTGTCCTCCGGTCATCTCCATCTGCTGTGACTGTCAACATGTCCTGCTCCAGTATTTCTACAGGTAAACGTTTTTGTAGTAGATTGGCACTTCTTTTAGTGTCCCAAGGCAGGGATCTTTGGTAGAGTTTGGTTAGCATACTATCTAGCTTAGCAAAGCGTTGGTCAAATGTCTGCGCTAAGTCACTCTCCCATGGAGTCCCCATATTGGAAAAGTGTTCTAGCGGATAGTTTAAAGGCTGTAGATTCAGTAGACTGCTGATATAATAACAGTATATGATGTTGTCCGATGCTATAGGAAAGCTCAATAAGACAGGTATTCGCCTAATGGTAGGCCGCCGCCTTAGGCCTTATACTTCCGATTTGTGGCCTTGGATTCATAAAAAACAGCAATTAGGAGCTGGAGTATAGCCACAAGTTATCATGCAGCTATCATTGGGTAAGTGATGCAGAGAAATGTGCTGGATTAGTGAAGATTTGTTCAGAGCTCACAGAAAATGCATCCTGTCAGGTACGCAGCATGGACACACCCAGTATTTTTTAAGGGTTTTTTGGGTGTTTTTTTTTTTTAGATTAGGGTTTGGGCAGCGAAAGAGCTAAATGCTCATACAAATGCCATTTTCAGGGCAATGGGTAGCATAGGTTTTTTAGATTTTTTTTTTATTTTGTGGGTTTGGGGGGGGGGGTTGTAATGTTAGTGGGTATTTGTATTTTTTTTTCACAAAAAGAGCTGATTGGTAGTTTATTCTAGATTAGGTTTTTTATTTTGGGGTGTTTTTTTTAATGGGTATTAGAATAGGAATACTTTTTATTATTTTGATAATTTGTTTGTTATTTTGTGTTATGTATTTTTTAGGGGGTGTTTGTTATTTTTGTAGCAAAAGAGCTGTTTAACTTAGGGCAATGCCCTACAAAAGGCCCTTTTAAGGGGCCTTGGTAGTTTGGGGGGTAGGGGTTTGTATACTGTTAGGGGGTGTTTGTTTTTTGTAGCAAAAGAGATGTTTAATTTAGGGCTATGCCCTAAGGGCCCTTGATAGTTTTCTATCTTAGGCTTTTTTATTTTGGGGTGTGTTTTTTTTTTTTTTTTTTAAAAAAAGGGTATTAGAATAGGAATAATTTTTTTTTATATAATCTCATTTGTTTTTTGTAATGGTAGGTTTTTTAATTTTTTGTAATGGTAGGTTTTTTAATTTTTGTAATGGTAGGTTTTTTATTTTTTGTAATTTTAGGTTTTAGTGTAAGGTAGCTTCGGTTTTATTTCACTGGTAATTTTGTATTTATTTTAAGTACTGCAGGTCGTTTTTAAATAGTTAATAACTATTTACTAACTAGTCTACCTAGTTATAATAAATACAAACTTACCTGTGAAATAAAAATAAAACCTAAGCTAGCTACAATATAACTATTAGTTATATTGTAGCTAGCTTAGGGTTTTTTTTTCACAGGTAAGTATGTATTTAGTTTTAAAAAAGGTATTATTTAGTTAATAATTGTAAATTTAATTTAGATCTATTTTAATTATGTTAAAGTTAGGGGGTGTTAGGGTTAGGTTTAGGGGTAGGTGTAGGGGTTAATTTAGGTGGTTGCGATGTGGGGGGCTGGCAGTTTATGGGTTAATAGGTTTATTTAGTGGTAGAGATGTAAGAGGCCAGAAGTTTAGGGGTTAATAACTTTATTTAGTTGTGGCGATGTCGGGGAGCTTCGGAATAGGGGTTAATAACTTTAATATAGTGGCAGCGATGTTGGGGTGCGGCAGAATAGGGGTTAATAACTTTAGTATAGTGGCAGCGATATCTGGAGTGGCAGATTAGGGGTTAATACCTTTATTTAGATGGCGACGATATCGGGAGTGGCAGATTAGGGGTTAATAACTGTAGGCAGGCGTCAGCGATGTCGGGGGTAGCAGATTAGGGGTGTTTAGACATAGGGTTTATGTTAGGGTGTTAGGTTTAAATGTTATTTTCTTTTTCCCCTAGACATCAATGGGGCTGCATTACGGAGCTTTGCTTTCCATGATCGCAGATGTTAGACTTTTTTCTGACCCGCTCTCCCCATTGATGTCTATGGGGAAAGTGTGCACGAGCACGTTAAAACAGCGCTTGTTTTTGGTGCTCTATGGAGCTTAAAAGCACCAAATCGCCCGCATAAGCCGGGTTTTGAAAAACTTGTAATGGCAGCACTATAGGGGATTAAATAACGCAACTTTTGTTTGTTCATTTCCCTATAGCGCTCAAAACTCTTAATCTAGCTGATAATGATTGGTGCTATGATTTTTGCTGTTTTGCCAATAATTTTCAATGTTAAGAGACAGAGAAACATTTTTTTTTTCATGTAGTTGTAAGTTACAAGCAACTGAAAAACAAAACAGGTTTTAATGTTAAACAATCTGTTAAACTTAAACTATAGCTGCTCAGTACCCATAGGCCTCTATTTAACAAGATCTGGCGGACCTGATCCAACAGTGCGGATCAGGTCCGCCAGACCTCGCTAAATACGGAGAGCAATAAGAGCTGCTGGTGCAACGTCGCCCCCTGCAGACTCGCGGCCAATGGGCCGCCTGCAGGGAGGTGTCAATCAACCCAATCGTACTCGATCGGGTTGAATTGTGGCGATTCCTGTCCGCCTGCTCAGAGCAGGCGGACAGGGTTAAGGAGCAGTGGCTTCATAACTGCGGTTTCTGGTGAGCCTGCAGGCTCGCCAGAAACACGGGGCATCAAGCTCCATTCGGAGCTTGATAGATAGGCCCCATAGAGTGTAAGCTCTTAAGAACAGGGGCTGTTCTGTATTAATCTGTTTTAAAGGGACATAATACTCACATGCTAAATCACTTGAAACTGATGCAGTATAACTGTAAAAAGCTGACAGGAAAATATCACCTGAGCATCTCTATGTAAAAAAGGAAGATATTTTACCTCACAATTTCCTCAGCTCAGCAGAGTAAGTTCTGTGTAAAAAGTTATACTCAGCTGCTCCCAGCTGCAGGTAAAAAAATTAAAAAAAATGAAGAAATGAACAGCAGCCAATCAGCATCAGCAGTGCTGAGGTCATGAACTCTTACTGTGATCTCATGAGATTTGACTTAACTCTCATGAGATTTCATAGTAAGCTTCCTTTACCTGATTGGTGAAATAATATGAGAGTGCACGATGCTAGTCCCTTCAGATGTCCCAGGACAAACACACTAAAATTCTGCTTAGAAATCCTTTACAATGGGAGGTGGCTACTGAGGAACTTTTGAGGTAAAATATCTTTCTTTTTTACATAGAGATGTTCAGGTGATATTTTCTAGTCAGCTTTTTACAGCTATGCTGCATCACTTTCAAGTGTTTAAACATTTGGGTATTATGGCCCTTTAAATCTCTGTATTAATTTTCTCTTTTTTTTAGCCACAGATCAGTACCATTATGTGCTCCTACTAAAACCCAGAGCAATAACATTTGGAGGAGCTTTAAAAATAAATAATAATCATAAAATAGATTTACACTGATTTAGATTGCTGGAAGGCCAAAAGCTTTAGTGATGCAATTGTTGATAGTGATCTATATAAATCTTGATCCATGTATTTGATCAAATGATTATGAATTCACCATACAGCTCTATGGCCTGTACAGAGGAGCTGTGTAAAGAAATCTACTGCTGCAATACTTGATTGCTTACATAATTTAGCCTACACTTGCATTCAAAGAATTGGCATTTTGAGTAATTCTGGGGAAAAAAAAGCTCTTTAAATTAAATATTTTATTTATATACAACAGCTGATGCTACATTAAGAACATTTGCTGCTCAAAATCTTAAAGAAAATGTTAAGCAGCTGTATAAATAGAAAACTAGCCAATTATTTATTTAGGACAACACATAAAATAACTCATAAACCTACAGTACCTGGAATATGGGTTGCTGACAACATATTTTGTGAGAAGGAAGAGTCAGTTTACTTTTCTGTGATATGTGATACTGTACCAGATGTTTTGCAAATAGAGCATCATGTAATTGTTTTGCAATCTGCACATTGTAATTCAGCAAATGAAGATTGGTTAATTAAGGATGTTTTTTTTTTTAAACTACATTTTCCTTGTACAAACTGAAAGAGTTAGCCAAAGTGTTTCTATGAAGATTTTATAAATATGGCTCCATTAGGTCATGACACATGAATCTTAAAAATCAGACTCATTGTTTTTACCATATTTCGAATGACAAACCTAAGCATGTTTATGCAATCTTTCTATGTACTGTAGCCTTGAAAACGGTATCTTTATAACAAGTTCAATGCTGTTGCTAGACTTGTGCATGGGCTAAAAATTCGGTTCACCTGTAGCTTTAAACTTATCTTTAACTCGCTGGACTAACCCGCTCCTCTTCTTCACAGAGCCCCGGCTGGTTTAATAGGAGGCTTAGCGCGTCTGCTCCCAGGGCCTGCACTAAAGGACCTTCTCCACTTAGTGGTCTATGGAAACAAAACGAATATCCCTGTTTCGATAACAAATTATCATTTTATTTTTTTTATAAATGTTTTTATTAGGGTTCAGAAAAGTAACATAATACAAATCTTTGCAAGATAAGTTACAGAGCTTCACACAGATTACAAATGGTTATAAAATGTAAGGTACAGCAAGAATAGGTAATCAAACAATTTAAACAAAGCTCTAAACAAGCGCTGAACCTCTCTTATTAACTTTTTTTATAATGAACTGTACATACAGTAGATGGCCAGTGGGTCACACTTGGGCCCACTAGACCAAGAGAGTTTGGAATGTACGCAAATATAGTCAGACATGTCTGGGAAGAACAACCTCAGAGTAAATAGAGTTGCAAGAGAGAGAGAGAGAAAAAAAAAAAAAAGGGGGAAGGAGGGGGAGAAGGGGGTTTAGGTGGGCGGGGAGGAGAGGGAGGGAGGAGTCGTTTGGAACTTACAGCTACAGCTCCTATTCACTAGCCAATAAAGGAGTCAATCCAGTCGCTTCCAAATAAAAAGATTTTATTATGTTGGGTAAAGATCGGGCCTTCTATTGTCTCCAGAAAGGACATAGTTTTGACTACTTCCCCCCAGGTGGGTGGTGTTTGCTGCCTCCATAGTCTCGCTATAGCTAGTTTGGCTGAAATAAGTATATAAACGGAGAGTAAGGTCTCTGGGGTTGTGACTGTGTCCATGTTTAGGTGTAGTAGAGCAGTTTGTGGGGAGGTCCTTAAGTGAGGGAGTAGATTCCTGTATTTGTGTGAGACAACGTGCCAGAAGGGAGCTAATTTTGGGCATTCCCACCAGACGTGAGCTGGCATTCCCACCAGACCGCATTGCCTCCAGCATAATGTGGAGTTAATCTGGGAGATTTTGAATAGTCTAAGTAGGGTGAGATGCCATTGTGTGCAGACTTTAAGGTATAATTCTAGTAAGGTAATGCAGTGAAGTGCCTGTTTGGTTAGAGCTACTGCCCTGGCCCAGTCATCCTGCTCTGCACGAAATTGGAGAGCATTTTCCCAGGCCAGTGTATAAGCTGACCTATAGAAAGTGGGGGAATTCATCAGATCCCTGTAGGAAACCAATAGTGCTCTGGGTATCTTCACATTGTTGGTCCATCTTTTTTCCCACATAGTGGGTTCTCTAGGAGGTTGTTTCAAGAATCCCCAAGACTTTAATATACTTCTAAGCCTCCAAAACTCGAATAGTAGAAGCTGAGACGGTTTGTAAGTATTGGCAAACTGCGTAGTTGTGATAAACTGGCCATTGAGGTACAGATCCGCCATGCAGTGAATTCCATGCTCCTGCCACATAAGGGGTGAGTATCCCTAAGGGCCGCTAGCAGACCCGTTAGAGAATGAACGGGAGAAGGGTGAGGGGCTATCTGAGGGAGCGAGCGCAATCTATCCCAAAGTCATAGGGCGTGGGAAATTATTGTGTTCTGGATTTTGTATAATGACCTAATATGCTTGGTCAACCAGATAAGGTCCCGTAAGGTGAGAGGGCTAGGAAGCGTTGCTTGCTCTAGAATTTGCCATTTATTTTTACCATCTGTAGTATTCCACGACAGGATATGAGAAAGTCTCGAGGCTTCATGGTAATAGGTTATATTGGGGGCGCCTGCACCCCCACTCAAGAGTGGTTGTTGCAGTATTCTGGTAGCAACCCTAGACAAATTATCATTTTTTTACAAACAAATGCACATGCCTAGCTATTATTAACATGTGTAAAAAAACCTCCAGTTATCTGCTTGCAATATAAACAAAGCACATTCTGTAACCTATTAATACTGCAAATAAAAAAGCTGATTTAAGAAATTTGCAGCATATTAAAAACTTAAGAATCAAGTTTTGCTTTTTTTTGGCTTCTCTATGGCGTATGAGACAAAGTACAGTTTTAAAACAAAAACAACAGGTGTTTACTGTCCCTAAACTCCTCCCAGGAAAAAGAGACATGTTTATATGAGGAGGGAAATTAAAAAGAGAGATGACTTTAAGGGGCATAACTAAGCCACGGTAAAGGCTGCAATAGGGCTCCCCATTTTAACAGTGCCCATCCTATCTGTTTAAAATTAGCAGAAGCGGAGCCAGCAGCCATATAGGAGCAAGAATAGCTGCCCACCAGATATGCGCTAACACAGTCTTCCTCTATAAATATGATTCTTTAGGGTCACACTGTGACAGTCAATTTGGAAACTCTGCCACAATATTTGTAAAGTTAAATCCATATATTTTTCTTACACTGTGAGCTCTATATTGCAGGGGGGACCCCAGTTAAGCCAGATATAATGCAGGTGGAACCTACTGGGCTCCACCAGATTTCCCTGTAGAGAAACCAATGACTGCAGGACTAGATGGGCCCCTTAGAGGTGTGGGCCCAGTCTCAAGACTCCAGAGGCCCCTGTAGTTACATCCCTGATGGCTTTCAAAATTGTGCCAGGTAAAACTGTTTAGATGGAAATATTGGGGTTGGCTAGTTTAGATTAAGACTGGGGCTAATATTAAGGAGAGAGATGATGGATGACCTGCATAACATGAATTTAGGATTCTACATATTATTCCTCCTGCACAAACACATAAGAGCTGAGTCGCCACTTTACACTCTGACATTGTCATGTCATGTATATCTTCTTTTCCTACTATCCCTTTAATTACCAGCTGCTCCCTTTATAAGCCGCCACCTAACAACATCCTGTGCTCAGTAATTTGATCTTGTACCAAGTTCTCCTTACAGCTCTTGCACAAGCTCTATTCTCGAAGCCTGCATCGTACCCTGTGTGTAGTGTCCTAACTCAGACACCAACTCTAACACAGAGCATCTGGAAGCTGCAGTTCATCTCAACCACAGGACTACCGCTTGCTACGATAGTAGCACTTCTCATTCCTACCTGCAACTTGCTCTCTCTAAAACCACAACTCAGCCAAACTCCTCACAGAGCTCCAGGAAGGTACTCCGGCTCCTCCTCTCCCCCTGCACTTCTGGTTTCACGAAGGGAAGCTCCAGTAACCACATCAGCACAGAGCTCAACTAGGGGAGTTACAATGGTAACAGGTATTGTGTCTTGCTGTTATTCCACTGCCTGTAACATTCTGAACTGTGTTGCTAAACTGACATTTGCTTCTACATGTCCCAAGTATTGCGGTCACAACCGGGCTGCTTGAATTAATTCACTAAGTGTTTTGCTTCTCTGGTGTTACGGCCATTAGAGGACTGTTTGAACTTTTGCATTATCTAATGTCACAGTGTTGCGGTCTCCACTGACCTGCTTAGAACCCATCGCTACTCTATAGGATTATCAGCTCACTATCCAGAGCAGCCAGGATTGCTATATAAACTTTCCATAACAAGTACCTATATTCATACTATCATTGTGTTCTTCTCACTTCCAGGGAGCACTCCTGCATTAACCTGCTGTGTGTTATTTTACTGAACATTAAGTGCTTGTTTGCTGATATTCCTTACTGCTTAACCCTATACTGGGCCCTCAGTCTAGGATCAGAACAGGGGTTTGTAAATAAGCATGCCCATTATTTTGTGAGACTGAGTGGTTCAGAAACACAATTCCTCACATATACACCAACTCTTACATATTACTGAGCCTAAAAACGAAAAATTAATTAACATGGAGTTAGCAGAACTCACAAATAAAGTCTCTTCCTTAACTCAAAACATGGATCTCTTGATACAGGGTATAAGGGAGATTCAATCTGAAAACCAGTACCTTAGAACAGTTATTAGAGATAACATAGATAACAGACCACCTGTACCTGATTCACCCCCAGATCCACAAGTTTGCCCCCCTGCAATATTCTCAGGGGATATATCCCAGTTCAGGGTTTTTAAAAATTCTTGCTTATTATTTTTTTCTTTGAAACCTAAGACATACCCTACAGAACGTACAAAAGTACTTACTGTAATATCATACCTTAAAGGGGAACCCAAAGCTTGGGCTACTAATTTTTTTAAAACTAACGATCCTATCTTAGACTCTCTACAACTCTTTTTTGACAAAATGTCATTCCTCTATGAGGATAAGAACAAACAAAATACTGCAGAAAACACCCTCCGGGCATTGAGACAAAACAGAAGGCCTGCAGACTATTACGTGTCAGATTTGAAGAGGTGGGCACCAGACACCCTCTGGAATGAAGCTGCTCTTCTATATCAATTCCATTATGGCTTGTCAGACATTGTCAAGGATGAGCTAGCCAGGGGTGCTCTCCCTTCTGCTTTGGATGCTCTTATGACACAAGCAGTCTCTATAGACTGAAGGTTACGTGAATGCAGAAGTGAAAGAGGTTCCACTGAACAATCCTGGAGAAGAAATCCTATTCCATCTTATCCACCTCCAGTTACACAAAGTGCAGAGGAGCCAATGGAGATTGCATTCACAAAGGGGCCTCTCACCGCTGACGAGAAAAACAGAAGGAAGGACAATAATCTGTGTTTATATTGTGCTTCTAAATCACATTCAGTAAAAGAGTGCCCAAGCCTCCAGAAGCAAGGGTAAGAGAAATTTAGCGCTTATAATATGTACTCAACAGACCTCTCATATTTCTCACTGTAACCTTTCTATCTCTCTACAGTGGGAGGGTCAAAGAATCCTGACTCAAGCCATTATTGATTCCGGAACCTCAGGGAATTTCATTGACACGGCTTTTGTTAAAAAAATTCACATACCACTAATAAAAAGAGTTGAAACACTGGCAATACGTGTAATTGATGGTTCTTTCATATCATCAGGTCCCATCACTCACAATACGGTACCATTACTAATGACCACTCCTTCAGGTCATAGGGAATATGCAACTTTTGATGTTATAGCCTCTCCTCTTTTTCCTTTAGTTTTAGGATTAGGCTGGTTGCAAACACATGAGCCAAATATTACCTGGAAAACTTCACAAGTACAGTTTGATTCCGATTACTGGAAAAAGACTTGTTATATACCAACACATATCCTTAACACTTATACAGAAAAATCCATAATACCTGACTTCTATTCTGATTTTTCTGATGTTTTTGATAAGATAGAAGCAGAAAGCCTACCCCCACACAGATCATATGATTGCCCAATAGAACTGTTGCCAGGTTCTGATATTCCTTATGGGCACATATATCCCCTATCTGAACCAGAATTAGTCTATCTGAAACAATACCTAGACGACAACTTCCGAAAAGGTTTTATAAGACCCTCTACTTCTCCAGCTGGGGCAGGCATGTTTTTTGTCCGTAATAAGGACAAAATGTTAAGACCCATAATTGATTATAGGGAGCTGAACAAACATACTAAGAAAAACAGGTACCCTTTACCCCTCATACCAGAAATTATTGAAAGACTTCAGGGGGCGACCATTTTTACAAAGCTTGACCTGAGGGGGGGCATACAACCTGATTAGAATTAAAGCAGGGCACGAATGGCTGATAGCGTTTCAGACCAGGTATGGCCTGTTCGAGTACACTGTCATGCCATTCGGGTTGTGCAACACCCCTGCCACTTTTTAGTGTTTTATTAATGATTTATTCCGAGATATGCTTGACGTTTGTATGATTATATATTTGGATGACATACTCATTTACTCTAAGATGGAAGAAAACATAAACTCCAGGTTAGAGCTGTCCTACAACGAAAAAAGATTGAGGCTATAACATCCTGGCCTACTCCACATAGTAAAAAAGAGATACAGTGATTAATTGGTTTTGCTAATTTTAACAGGAAATTTATCAAAAACTTTTCCTCCATAGTCAGGCCTCTTACATCACTAACAGGTAACCATTCTACCTTCATCTGGACCTCTCAGGCAGATAAAGCTTTCAATAGGTTGAAAAAATCTTTCACTACTGCTCCCATACTTAAATTTCCTGATCCTCAACTACAATATGTCTTGGAAGTAGACACCTCCGATTATGCCCTTGGGGCTATATTATTTCAACGTCTATCTCCAAAAGCACCCATACATCCAATAGCCTTCTTCTCCAGAGTTATGACATCTTCTGAAGTAAATTACCCCATCGGGGAAAAAGAGCTCCTGGCAATCAAATCTGCCCTTGAATTCTGGAGACATCTCCTAGAGGGTACTACCATCCCAATTTTGATCTATATTGATCATAAGAATTTGGAGTATCTAAAAACCAACAAGACCCTATCAGCCCGTCAAATTAGATGGAGCCTGTTCTTCAGCCGTTTTTTACTTCTTAATCCCTTACAGGCCCGGTAACAAGAATGGTAAAGCTGATTCATTATCTAGGAAAGATCCAAGACCTGCCTACTCAATCCCAATAGGTAGCATCATTCCACATAGTAGATTTGTTGGAGTAACTTTCGACTTCACTTCTCAAATTCGTCTCTCCCAAGAATGTGACTCTGGATTACCCACAGGTCTCTTAACCAAGAATAAAGATGGTTTGTACTATCACCAAGGGGAAATGTACATACCCCCCAGTCTTCATAGAGAGATTCTCCAATTCAATCATGATTCCATAATTTCCAGTCATCCAGGAATACAAAATACCATACATCTTCTGAAGAGAGATTTTTGGTGGTCTGGGATGTCCACTGATGTTGTTAAGTATATAAAAGCATGTACCACTTCTGATATGGCTAAAACTTCCAAAGCACCTCCTTATGGTCTTCTGCTTCCTCTTCCAGTCCCCGACAGACCTTGGAAAGACATAGCAATGGACTTTGTTGTAGAGCTTCCTAGCTCTAACAACCATGATTGCATAATGGTAGTTGTTGACTTGTTCTCTAAGATGGCACATTTCATTCCATGTTATTCACTGCCCACAGCATTCGAAACGGCACAATTATTCCTCACTCAGATTGTAAGATTGTATGGTCTTCCAGATTCCATTACATCGGATAGAGGTTCCCAATTTCCCTCAAAGTTTTGGACGCAACTTTGTATCATCTTGAACATTCAACGCAGGCTCAGCACTTCTCATCACCCACAGACCAATGGCAATATTTACGTATTTATTTATACAAAATGATTGGATATCATTATTACCCACTGCAGAATTCGCTTTTAACAATTCTCTTAATGTCTCCACGAAAGTATCTCCATTTTTTGCCAACTATGGTTTCCACCCCAGGTTTCATTTGTACCCCAGAGAGGAAACCACATCTCCTCTGGTCAATGATACAATCAACGAATTGGCTCAACATTTCCGCGTCATCCAAGAAAATCTTAAAATTGCTCAATGATAACATAAATCCTTCTACGATTTACGCAGACGTGAACCTCCTTCCTATAAGATAGGTGATATGGTATGGTTGTCTACTAGACGCTTGAACCTGAAAGTCCCAACTAAGAAATTGGGAGCGCTCTACATTGATCCTTTCATGTTTTCCAGGATTGTCAATCCAACGCTGTCACCTTGGAGTTGCCTGCAACCCTTCTGATTCATCCCACATTCCATGTGTCACTTCTGAAACCTTCTACCACAGATGATCCTCCCACTTCTAACTCTGCACCTCCTCTCATGGATATTATTGACCCAGAGTACGAGATTGCGGACATTCTGGATTCCAGATTCCATCGCAATGAGCTTCGGTATCTCATCCATTGGAAGGGGTTTAGTCATGATGAGGATTCCTGGGAGCCTTCATCCAACCTTTCCGCTCCCAGACTGGTCTCTTTTTTCTTTTTTGGGGGGGGTTTCTGTCATGTCATGTCATGTATATCTTCTTTTCCTACTATCCCTTTAATTACCAGCTGCTCCCTTTATAAGCCGCCACCTAACAACATCCTGTGCTCAGTAATTTGATCTTGTACCAAGTTCTCTCTACAGCTCTTGCACAAGCTCTATTCTCTAAGCCTGCATCGTACCCTGTGTGTAGTGTCCTAACTCAGGCACCAACTCTAACACAGAGCATCTGGAAGCTGCAGTTCATCTCAACCACAGGACTACCACTTGCTACGATAGTAGCACTTCTCATTCCTACCTGCAACTTGCTCTCTCTAAAACTGCAACTCAGCCAAACTCCTCACGGAGCTCCAGGAAGGTACTCCGCCTCCTCCTCTCCCTCCTGCACTTCTGGTTTCACAAAGGGAAGCTCCGGTAACCACATCAGCACAGAGCTCAACTAGGGGAGTTACAACGGTAACAGGTATTGTGTCTTGCTGTTATTCCACTGCCTGTAACATTCTGAACTGTGTTGCTAAACTGACATTTGCTTCTACATGTCCCAAGTATTGCGGTCACAACCAGGCTGCAGGAATTAATTAATTAATTACGAGTTTGGCGTTAGCCTTAAAAAGCAGCGTTGAGAGGTCCCAACGTTGCTTTTTAATGCCCGCTGGTATTACGAGTCTGACAGGTACAGGTGTACCGCTCACGTTTCTTCCTGCGACTCGAAGCTACCACAAATCCCCTTACGTCAATTGCATATCCTATCTTTTTAATGGGATTTGCCTAATGCTGGTATTAAGAGTCTTGGAAGAAGTGAGCGGTAGACCCTCTCCTGTCCAGACTCCTACCACATTTAAAAGTCAGTAGTTAAGAGTTTTATGGGCTAATGCCGGAACATGAAGCTCTTAACTAAAGTGCTACAAAGTACACTAACACCCATAAACTACCTATAAACCCCTAAACCGAGGCCCCCCACATCGCAAACACTAAAATAATTTTTTTTAACCCCTAATCTGCCAACCGGACATTGCCGCCACCTACATTATACCTATGAACCCCTAATCTGCTGCCCCTAACATCGCCGACACCTACATTATATTTATTAACCCCTAATCTGCCGCCCCCCAACGTCACCGTCACTTACCTACAATTATTAACCCCTAATCTGCCGACCGGGCATTGCTGCCACTTTAATAAATGTATTAGGTGCTCTGACAAAATGCAGAAGGACATTTGGCAGACGGACATTTGGCAGACAGACAGAAAGCTAAAGAATGTTCCGATTTCGGCTGAGGGCAGATACGTTCCAGAGTGCTCTGTTCTAATCAGAGCCTCGGGCGCCGCAACTGCCTCTGGGAACCTTATCATGGGTCACAGGCCGCACGTCTTGTAATTCTCTGTCTGGGAAATTATATATCTATCAAATCTATCTATTTATCTATCAAATCTTTCTATCTATCGTATCTATCAAATGTATCTATTGCATCTATTGATCTATCTATCTAATCTATGTATCTGTTCTATCTATCTATCTATCTATCTATCTATCTATCTATCTATCAAATCTATCTATCTTGTGGCCGGACTGTTATCTGACAGCCACTTGTGTTTCGGCCAAATGTCTGTCGGCCAAATGTCCCTCGGCCAAATGTCCCTCGGCCAAATGTCCCTCGGCTAAAAGTCCGGCCACAAATGTATTAACCCCTAAAACCGCCGCACTCCCGCCTTGCAAACACTAGTTACATTTTATTAACCCCTAATCTGCCCCCCCAACGTTGCCAACACCTACCTACATTTATTAACCCCCTAATCTTCCGACCCCAACGTTTCCGCTACTATAACTAACCCTAACCCTAACCCCCCCTAGCTTAAATATAATTTAAACAAAATTAATTTAACATAATTAAATAAATTAATCCTATTTAAAACTAAATACTTACCTATAAAATATACCCTAAGCTAGCTAAAATATAACTAATAGTTACATTGTATCTAGCTTAGGGTTTATATTTATTTTACAGGTAAGTTTGTATTTATTTTAACTAGGTAGAATAGTTATTAAATAGTTATTAACAACTACCTAGCTAAAATAAGTACAAAATTACCTGAAATATAAATCCTAACCTAAGTTACAATTACACCTAACACTACACTATCATTAAACTAATTACCTAAACTACCTACAATTAATTACAATTAAATTAAATAAACTAAATTATGAAAAAAACCAAACACTAAATTACAGAAAATAAAAAAAGAATTACAAGAATTTTAAACTAATTACACCTAATCTAATCCCCCTAATAAAATAAAAAAGCCCCCCAAAATAATACAATTTCCCTACCCTACACTAAATTACAAATAGCCCTTATAAGGGCCTTTTGCGGGGCATTGCCCCAAAGTAATCAGCTCTTTCATCTGTAAAAATAAAATACAATACCCCCAACATTACAACCCACCACCCACACACCCCTACTCTAAAACCCACCCAATCCCCCCTTAAAAAAACCTAAGCCTAACCCCCTGAAGATCACCCTACCTTGAGCTGTCTTTACCCAGCCGGGCACAAGTGGTCCTTCATACGGCAGAAGTCTTCATCCGATCGGGGCAGAAGAGGTCCTCTAGACGGCAGAAGGCTTCATCCAGGCGGCATCTTCTATCTTCATCCTTCCGGAGCGGGTCCATCTTCAATCCAGCCGACGCGGAGCATCCTCTTCAAACGAAGTCCTAACGAAAAATAAAGGTTCCTTTAAATGACGTCATCCAAGATGGCGTCCCTTGAATTCCTATTGGCTGATAGAATCCTATCAGCCAATCGGAATTAAGGTAGGAAAAATCCTATTGGCTGATGTACTCAGCCAATCACATTGAAGTGCAATCCGATTGGCTGATCCAATCAGCCAATAGGATTGACTTCACATTCTATTGGCTGTTCCAATCAGCCAATAGAATGCGAGGTCAATCCTATTGGCTGATTACATCAGCCAATAGGATTTTTCCTACCTTAATTCTGATTGGCTGATAGGATTCTATCAGCCAAACGGAATTCAAGGGACGCCATCTTGGATGATGTCATTTAAAGGAACCTTCATTCTTCGTTAGGACTTCGTTTGAAGAGGATGCTCCGTGTCGGCTGGATTGAAGATGGACCCGCTCCGCTCCGGAAGGATGAAGATAGAAGATCCCGCCTGGATGAAGCCTTCTGCCGTCTGGAGGACCTCTTCTGCCCCGATCGGATGAAGACTTCTGCCGTATGGAGGACCCCTTGTGCCCGGCTGGGTGAAGACGGCTCAAAGTAGGGTGATCTTCAGGGGGTTAGTGTTGTTTTTTTTTAAGGGGGGATTGGGTGGGTTTTAGATGAGGGGTGTGTGGGTGGTAGGTTGTAATGTTGGGGGGGTATTGTTTTTTGTTTACAGGTAAAAGAGCTGATTACTTTGGGGCAAAAGTAATTTTTTTTTTGCCCCGCAAAAGGCCCTTTTAAGGGCTATCTGTAATTTAGTGTAGGGTAGGGAATTTTTTTTTATTTTGGGGGGCTTTTTTATTTTATTAGGGGGATTAGATTAGGTGTAATAAGTTTAAAAAAATTGTAATTTCTTTTTTATTTTCTGTAATTTAGTGTTTTTTTCGTAATTTAGTTTATTTAATTTAATTGTAATTAATTGTAGGTAGTTTAGGTAATTAGTTTAATGATAGTGTAGTGTTAGGTGTAATTGTAACTTAGGTTAGGATTTATTTTACAGGTAATTTTGTACTTATTTTAGCTAGGTAGTTATTAAGCAGTTAATAACTATTTAATAACTATTCTACCTAGTTAAAATAAATACAAACTTACCTGTAAAATAAATATAAACCCTAAGATAGATACAATGTAACTATTAGTTATATTGTAGCTATCTTAGGGTTTATTTTATAGGTAAGTATTTAGTTTTAAATAGGATTAATTTATTTAATTATGTTAAATTAATTTCATTTAATTTAAATTATATTTAAGTTAGGGGGGGTTAGGGTTAGACTTAGGTTTAGGGGTCAATAAGTTTATTATATTGGCGGCGACGTTGGCGGCGGCAGATTAGGGGTTAATAAATTTAATATAGTTGCAGCGACGTTGGGGGGGGGGCAAATTAGGGGTTAATAACTATAATGTTGTTGTCGGCGATGTTGGGGGCAGCAGATTAGGGGTTTATAAGTATAATGTAGGTGGCGGCAGTGTCCAGAGCGGCAGATTAGGGGTTAATAGTATAATGCAGGTGGTGACGATGTTGAGGGCGGCAGATTAGGGGTTAATAAATGTAAGATTAGGAGTGTTTAGACTCGGGGTTCATGTTAGGGTGTTAGGTGTAGAAATATTTTTTATTTCCCCATAGGAAACAATGGGGCTGCGTTAGGAGCTGAATGCTTCTTTTTTGCAGGTGTTAGTTTTTTTTTCACCCAACTCAGCCCCATTGTTTTCTATGGGGAAATCGTGCACGAGCACGTTTTGCCAGCTTACTGCTACCATAAGCAACACTGGTATCGAGGTGAGATGTGGAGCTAAATTTTGCTCAACGCTCACTTTTCTGAGGCTAACGCCGGCTTGCAGAAAACTCGTAATACCAGCGTTGGCTTAAGGGAGCGGTAAGAAAAAAAGGAGCGTTAGCCCCGCAAGCCTTACCGACAAAAACGTGTAATCTAGCCGTAAGTGTTTTGCTTCTCTGGTGTTACGGCCATTAGAGGACTGTTTGAACTTTTGCATTATCTAATGTCACAGTGTTGCGGTCTCCACTGACCTGCTTAGAACCTATCGCTACTCTATAGGATTATCAGCTCACTATCCAGAGCAGCCAGGATTGCTATATAAACTTGCCATAGCAAGTTCCTATATTCATACTATCATTGTGTTCTTTTCACTTCCAGGGAGCACTCCTGCATTAACCTGCTGTGTGTTATTTTACTCAACATTAAGTGCTTGTTTGCTGATATTCCTTACTGCTTAACCCCATACTGGGCCCTCAGTCTAGGATCAGAACAGGAGTTTGTAAATAAGCATGCCCGTTATTTTGTGAGACTGAGTGGTTCAGAAACACAATTCCTCACATATACACCAACTCTTACAGACATGTTGGTAGGAAGAGAATTCAGTTTATTGAAGCTATGCACTGACCCATGTTAACAATTATAATAATATATATCCTCTGATTTATTTTGTTTTCAATGTAATTTATGTAAATGATGTGAGCTAATGAATTCCGTTTGTCTTTCTATAGGCAAATATATTTATGCTTGAAATTTTCTACAACTGGCTATAATCTCATATAGAAATAATACAGGTTTATCTACGAAATATGATATTTTATGCGCTCCTCTGGTTTCTCTTAAACTTTAGTTTACCCAACCTCTGACAGTTATTCTAAGTATTTGAACACTATTTTATATGTTTCTGTTTTTCTCTTAAACATGTAAGATGCTTCCAGTATATGTTTCACTTGGTTTTGTAAAAAACACACAGGTAGATTACAAGTTATGCGCGATAGAGGGTATTTAACGAACACAACAAAAGTTGCGTTATTTCACCCTCCATAGCGCTGCCGTTACAAGTTTTCAAACAGCCGTCTTGTGCGTGCGATATGGTTGTGTTGAGCTCCATACCGCACAAAATACAAGCACTGTTTTGACGTGCTCGTGCACGCTTTCCCCATAGACCTCAATGGGTAGAGCGTGTTAGAAAAAAACCTATCACCTTAGATCGCGGAATGAAAAGCTCTGCAACACAGCCCCACTGATGTCTATGGGGCAAACAAAAGTTATGTTTAAACACCCTAACATAAAAACCAAGTCTAAACACCCCTAATCTGCCGCCCCCGACATTGTCGACACCTACATAATGTTGTTAACCCCCTAATCTGGCGCTCCTAAAATCGCTGCCACTATGAAAATTCATTAACCCCTATTCTGCCGCTCCCCGACACCGCCGCCACTATAATAAACCTATTAACCCCTAAACTGCAAGCCCCCCACAACGAAAAATACTAAATTAAACTATCAACCCCTAAACGGAAAGCCCCCCACATTGCAATGAACTAATTTAAACTAGTAACCCCTAAACCTAACGCCCCCCCTAACTTTATATTAAAATTACAATTTCCATGTTTTAAATTAAATTAAAACTTACCTGTCAAATTAAAAAAACTAAGTTTAAACTAACAATTAAACTAATATAACTATTAAACTAAAATTAAACTACCAATTAAAGAAAACTAAACTACACAAATCTTAACACTACTATAAAAATTACAAAGTATCTAATTACAAAAAATAAAAATACTAAATTTCAAAAAATAACAAACACTAAATTATGAAAAATAGCAAACAAAATGATCAAAAAATAAAAAATAATTACTCCTAATCTAATAGCCCTATAAAAATAGAAAAGCTCACCCAAAATAAAAAAAAACATAACCTACAATAAACTACCAATAGCCCTTAACAGGGCCTTTTGCGGGGCATTGCCCCCCAAAAAACAGCTCTTTTACCTGTAAAAAAACACACAAAGACCCACCAACAGTAAAACCTACCATCCAGTTAACCCCCCAAAATAATAACTCTAACTCTAACAAAAACCTAAGCTACCCATTGCCCTGAAAAGAGCATTTGTATGGGCATTGCCCTTAAAATGGCATTTAGCTTTTTTTCTTGCCATGAAAAGGGCATTGAGCTCTTTTAAGAAAAGCCCAAACCCTAAACTAAAAAAAAAAACACCCCAAAAAGTTTTAAAAATCCTAACACTAACCCCTGAAGATCCACTCACAGTTCATGAAGTCCGGACATCCAGGTGGCGAGAGGTCTTCATCCAGGCGGCGAGGTCTTCCTCCATCCAGGTGGCATCTTCTATCTTCATCCAGGCGGCATCTTCTTTCTTCATCCCGGCAGCGTCTTCTATCTTCATCCCGGCGACACGGAGCGGGTCCATCCTGAAGACATCCGACGCGGAGTATCCTCTTCATACGGTCGCCGCCGTATACTGAATCTTCAATCCAAGGGAGCCTTTTGAAAATGGTGTCCCTTGCATTCCTATTGCAAACTCTAAACTAAAAAAAAACCCACCCAAAAAAGTTTAAAACATCCTAACATTAACTCCAGATCCACTTACAGTTCCTGAAGTCCAGACATCCAGGCTGTATGAGGTCTTCATCCATCCAGGCGGCGTCTTCAATCTTTATCCAGACGGCATCTTCTATCTTCATCCCGGCGGTGCGGAATGGGTCCATCCTGAAGACATCCAGCGAGGAGCATCCTCTTCATACGGTCGCCGTCGTATACTGAATCTTAAATGCAAGGGAGCCTTTTCAAAATGGCATCCCTTGCATTCCTATTGGTTGATTTGATTTTGCAAAATCAAATCAGCCAATAGGATGACAGCTAGTGAAATCATATTGGCTGTTCAAAACTGCCAATAGGATGAGAGCTTCTGAAATTCTATTGGCTGATTTGAACAGCCAATAGATTTTCAGAAGATCTCATCCTATTGTCTGTTTTGAACGGCGCCGGCATTTGCTAAAGTGCCGTAAGTCGGACAAACTAGCGATGTCCAGAAATCTGCGTAAGTACAAATTTCTGGAGTCGCCAGTGAGTTACGGCACTTTAGAAACTGCCACCGCATAAAAAAACTTAATAAAGTATACAATCTGCCGTTACTGTCTAACACGCCTCCCAAAAATAACCCGACACATATACCCCTCTATCCGCAATCCCCCCTCTCACTCCTAACAATAAATATATTAACCCCTAAACAGCCGCTCCCGGACCCCGCCACCAGCTACATTAACTATATTATACCCCCTAATATGATCCCCCTACACTGCCGCCACCTATTTTAACTATATTACCCCCTAATGTGAGCCCCCTACCCCGCCGCCACCTATTTTAACTACAGTACCTCCTAATCTAATCCCCCTACCCCGCCGCCACCTATTTTAACTACAGTACCTCCTAATCTAATCCCCCTACCCCGCCCCCACCTATATTAAAATGATTAACCCCTAATCTAATCCCCCTTCACCGCCGCCACTTATAATAAATGTATTACCCCCTAAAATACTAAAATGTCCCTACCCTAAACTAAATTACAAATAGCCCTGAAAAGGGCCTTTTGCGGGGCATTGCCCCAAAGTAATCAGCTCTATTACCAGCCCTTAAAAGGGCCTTTTGTGGGGCATTGCCCCAAAGTTATCAGCTCTTTTACCTGTAATCTGACCCCCCTACACCGCCGCCACCTATATTAAATATATTAACCCCTAATATTATCCCCCTACACAGCTGCCACCTATATTAAATATATTAACCCCTAATCTAACCCCCCTACACTGCCGCCACCTATATTAACTATATTAACTCTAATTATATTAGGGTTAATATAGTTAATATAGTTATTATATTATATATATTATTAATATAGTTAATAATTAATAGAGTTATTATATTATATATATTAACTATATTAACCCTATCTAACCCTTGTCTATTCTAATCAGCCAATAGAATTACAGTAGCTCTTATTCTATTGGCTATTCAAATCAGCCAATAGAATTAAAGTAGCTCTCATCCGATTGGCTGATTTGAATTTGAAGGCTCAAATCAGCCAATAGGAATTCAAGGGACGCCATTTTTAATTGCGTACCTTGAATTCCGATTCAGTGTATGGCGGTGATCGTATGAAGAGGACCCTCCACGCTCCATGGCTCCATGGTTCCAGAGAGGACGGTCTTCAGCTCCGCGGTCATCGGTCTTCAACTCCTCCGCTCCGCGCCGGCTGGTTCCTGGAAGAAGAAGAGGTCGCGGCCTGGAAGAAGACTTCTCCGCCTGGAACAGGACCTTCTCCGCCGGTCTTCAGGACAGGTAAGGACCACTTGGGGGTTAGACTTAGGTTTTTTTAAGGGGGGATAGGGTGGGTTTTAGAGTAGGGGTGTGTGGGTGGTGGGTTGTAATGGGGGGTTGTTCTTTTTTCACAGGTAAAAGAGCTGATTACTTTGGGGCAATCGCCCACAAAAAGCCCTTTTAAGGGCTGGTAATAGAGCTGATTACTTTTTGTAATTTAGTTTAGGATAGGGACACTTTTTTTATTTTGGGGGGCTTTGTTATTTTATTAGGGGGCTTAGATTAGGTGTAATTAGCTTAAAATTCTTGTAATCTTTTTAATTTTTTGTAATTTAGTGTTTGTTTGTTTTTGTAATTTAGTTTAGTGTATTTAATTATATTTTAGTTTAGATAATTGTAGTTTATTTAATTAATTTATTGATAGTGTAGGTGTATTTGTAACTTAGGTTAGGATTTATTTTATATGTAAATTGGTAATTATTTTAATTAGGTAGCTATTAAATAGTTATTAACTATTTAATAGCTATTGTACCTAGATAAAATAAATACCAAGTTACCTGTAAAATAAATATAAACCCTAAAATAGCTACAATGTAATTATTAATTATAGTGTAGCTATCTTAGGGTTTATTTTATAGGTAAGTATTTAGTTTTAAATAGGAATATTTTAGTTAATAATATTAATATTCTTTAGATTTATTGCAATAATAATTAAGTTAGGGGTGTTAGGGTTAGATAGGGTTAATATAGTTAATATATATAATATAATAACTCTATTAATTATTAACAATATTAATAATATATATAATATAATAACTATATTAACTATATTAACCCTAATATAATTAGGGTTAATATAGTTAATATAGGTGGCGGCGGTGTATGGGGGTCAGATTAGGGGTTAATATATTTAATATAGGTGGCGGCGGTGTAGGGGGATTAGATTAGGGGTTAATATGTTTAATATAGGCGGCGGCGGTGTAGGGGGTCAGATTACAGGTAAAAGAGCTGATTACTTTGGGGCAATGCCCCGCAAAAGGCCCTTTTAAGGGCTGGTAATAGAGCTGATTACTTTGGGGCAATGCCCCGCAAAAGGCCCTTTTCAGGGCTGTTTGTAATTTAGTTTAGGGTAGGGACATTTTAGTATTTTAGGGGGTAAAACATTTATTATAGGTGGCGGCGGTGTAGGGGGATTAGATTAGGGGTTAATCATTTTAATATAGGTGGCGGCGGGGTAGGGGGATTAGATTAGGGGGTAATGTAGTTAAAATAGGTGGCGGCGGGGTAGGGGGCTCACATTAGGGGTTAATATAGTTAAAATAGGTGGCGGCGGTGTAGGGGGATTAGATTGGGGTTAATATATTTAATATAGATGGTGGCGGTGTAGGGGGATTAGATTAGGGGGTAATGTAGTTAAAATAGGTGGCGGTGGGGTAGGGGGCTCACATTAGGGGTAATAATTTTAATATAGGTGGCGGCAGTGTAGGGGGATTACATTAGGGGTTAATAATTTTAATGTAGGTGGTGGCGGTGTAGGGGGATTAGATTAGGGGTTAATACATTTAATATAGGTGGCGGCGGTGTAGGGGGATTAGATTAGGGGGTAATATAGTTAAAATAGGTGGCGGCGGGGTAGGGGGCTCACATTAGGGGGTAATAATTTTAATATAGATGGCGGCGGTGTAGGGGGATTACATTAGGGGTTAATAATTTTAATGTAGGTGGCGGCGGTGTAGGGGGATCACATTAGTTGGTTAGACATTTAATGTAGGTGGCGGCGGGGTCCGGGAGCGGCGGTTTAGGGGTTAAACACTTTATTAGGGATTGCGGCGGGGAATTGCGGTTGACAGGTAGATAGACATTGCGCATGCGTTAGGTGTTAGGTTTTATTTTGAAGGCAGTTTAGGGAGTTACAGGGCTCCAATACTCAGCGTAAGGCTTACTACGCCTGCATTTTGTGGCGAGGTGAAAATGGAGTAAGATTTCTCCATTTTCGCCACGTAAGTCCTTACGCTGTATATTGGATACCAAACTGTGCGGGTTTGGTATACCTGTCTATGGGCCAAAAAACTACGGCCGAAGGCAGAAATATACGAGCGTAACTTATTAACCCCTAATCTGCCGACCGGACCTCGCCGCCACTATAATAAATTTATTAACCCCTAAACCGCCACACTCCCGCCTCGCAAACCCTATAATAAATAGTATTAACCCCTAATCTGCCCTCACTAACATCGCCGACACCTAACTTCAAGTATTAACCCCGAATTTGCCGACCGGACCTCACCGCTACTCTAATAAATGTATTAACCCCTAAAGCTAAGTCTAACCCTAACACCCCCCTAAATTAAATATAATTTTAATCTAACGAAATAAATTAAATATTATTAACTAAAGTCTTCCTATTTAAAACTAAATAATTATATTGTAGCAATTTTAGGATTTATATTTATTTTACAGGCAACTTTGTATTTATTTTAACTAGGTACAATAGCTATTAAATAGTTATTTACTATTTAATAGCTACCTAGTTAAAATAATTACCAAATTACCTGTAAAATAAATCCTAACCTAAGTTACAATTAAACCTAACACTACACTATCAATAAATTAATTAAATCAATTAACTACAAGTACCTACAATTAAATAAACGCTAATTACACCTACTCTAAGCCCCCTAATAAAATAACAAAGCCCCCCAAAATAAAAAAATTCCCTACCCTAATCTAAATTAAAATAGTTAACAGCTCTATTACCTTACCAGCCCTTAAAAGGGCTTTTTGTGGGGCATGCCCCAAAGAAATCAGCTCTTTTGCCTGTAAAAAAAACACAATACCACCCCCCAACATTACAACCCACCACCCACATACCCCTACTCTAACGCAAACCCCCCTTAAATAAACCTAACACTACCCCCCTGAAGATCTCCCTACCTTGAGTCGTCTTCACTCAGCCGAGCACCGATCGACCAAAAGAAGACATCCGGAGCGGCAGAAGTCTTCATCCTATCCGGGCAGAAGAGGACATCCGGACCAGCAGACATCTTCATCCAAGCGGCATCTTCTATCTTCATCCATCCAACGAGGAGCGGCTCCATCTTCAAGACCTCTGGCGCGGAACATCCTCTTCCCACCGACGACTACTGACGAATGAAGGTTCTTTTAAGGGACGTCATCCATGGCGTCCCTCGAATTCCAATTGGCTGATAGGATTCTATCAGCCAATCGGAATTAAGGTAGGAAAAATCTGATTGGCTGATTGAATCAGCCAATCAGATTCAAGTTCAATCCAATTGGCAGATCCAATCAGCCAATCAGATTGAGCTTGCATTCTATTGGCTGTTCCAATCTATATTAGGGTTTATTTTACAGGTAAGTATTTAGTTTTAAATAGGAAGACTTTAGTTAATAATATTTAATTTATTTTGTTAGATTAAAATTATATTTAATTTAGGGGGTGTTAGGGTTAGGGTTAGACTTAGTTTTAGGGGTTAATTCATTTATTAGAGTAGCGGCGAGGTCCGGTCGGCAGATTAGGGGTTAATACTTGAAGTTAGGTGTCGACGATGTTAGTGAGGGCAGATTAGGGGTTATTAATATTTATTATAGGGTTTTTGAGGCGGGAGTGAGGCGGTTTAGGGGTTAATACATTTATTAGAGTAGCGGCTAGGTCCGGTTGGCAGATTAGGGGTTAATAAGTGTAGGTAAGGTAGCCGCGACGTTGGGAGGGGCAGATTAGGGGTTAATAAATAATATGTAGGTGTCGACGATGTTAGGGGCAGCAGATTAGGGGTACATAGGGAAAATGTAGGTGGCGGCGGTGTGCGGTCGGCAGATTAGGGGTTAAAATTTTTTATTAGAGTGGCGACGATGTGGGGGGACCTCGGTTTAGGGGTACATAGGTAGTTTATGGGTGTTAGTGTACTTTAGAGCACAGTAGTTAAGAGCTTTATAAACCGGCGTTAGCCCAGAAAGCTCTTAACTACTGACTTTTTTCTGTGGCTGGAGTCTTGTCGGTAGAGGGTCTAACGCTCACTTCAGCCAAGACTCTAAATACCGGCGTTAGGAATATCCCATTGAAAAGATAGGATACGCAAATGGCATAGGGAGATCTGCGGTATGGAAAAGTCGCGGCTTGGAAGTGAGCGTTAGACCCTTTCCTGGCTGACTCTGAATACCAGTGGGCGGTAAAAAGCAGAGTTAGGAGCCCTTAACGCTGCTTTTGATGGCTAACGCAGAACTCTAAATCTAGGCGATAATTTTTAATGAGTGAGGGACTGACGTTGCGTTACAGGCTAAAAGGCTTGCGGTACAGCTATACCGACAAGACTTGTAATGACTGCATTGCTGTTTTAATGCTGAAGTTACCATTTTTTCAGTGTTAAAAGACGGATTCACAACTCGTAATCTACCTGACAGTCTTTTCCAATTCATAAGAGTTGGCAGAGTGAGAAATACATACATTTTGGCTTTCTTTTTAACAGAATACAATTAGAAACAGGATTTTAGAATTAGTCAAACCTCCCAAGTTTTTATGCAATTGGGAACATCTGTGAAGGATGCATGAATCAAGTAACGTACAAGGTTATCCTGGAAGAAGACTTGCTTCTTTCTGCTCTGACAGTGTTACCCAAATTTGAGGATTGTTTTTTCCATCAGGACAATATTCTATGCCACACAGCCAGGTCAATCAAGGTGTGGCTGGAGGACCACCATATCAAGACCCTGTCATGGCCAGCCCGATCTACATACCTGAATCCCATTTACAACCTCTGGAATTTATTCAAGAGGAAGATGGATGGTCATAAGCCATCAAACAAAACTGAGCTGCTTGAATTTTTGCACCAGGAGTGGCATAAAGTCATCCAACAGCAATGTTGTCAAAGCCGTTGTTGAAAATCAGGTTTATGCCATCAAATATTGATTTTTGAACTCTTGGTAAGTTAAAACATTATTATTGTGTTGTTAAAATTTAATATGAACTAGTTTTCTTTGCATCATTTGAGGGCTAAAAACACTATGGGGCCGATTTAACAAAGTGGGAGCACATTGATAAATTCAGACAGCATACGCTGTCTGCATTAATCATTGCACAAACTGCTTGTGCAATGTCGCCCCCTGCAGATTTGCAGCCAACCGGCTGCTAGCAGGGGGTGTCAATCAACCCGACCATATGCGATTGGGCGGATTGATGTCCGCCGCCGCTTCTTTACTCCTGTTTTCAGTCGAGCCTAAAGGCTCGCGTGGAAACAGTTGCATTCAGGGCCATTCGGCCCTTGTTAAATCGCCCCCCAAATCTTTTTTGTCATTTTGACCAGTTGTCATTTTCTGCACATAAATGCTCTAAATTACAAAAAAAATTATTTGGAATTTGGGAGAAATGTTGTCAGTAGTGTTGTGTATAGAATAAACAAACATATTTATTTTACAAAAAAAAAAACAGAGAAGCTGATAATTTTGCAGTGGTCTTTTTCCAGAGTTGTATATAAACTCTGTAGCGTCCATGGTTACATTAAGGTCTTTGTGTACACAAATGCACATTTTAGAGAGCTTAATTATGATAGTAAATTAGATGAGTAGGGTGACTACTTACTTTTTGGATGCCAGAGAGGGGAGAAAGTAGGTTTTGTTCATTGCTTATTTAAAGAGTGCTTACAAAATTTCTCTAAACAGAAAAAGCACTGATGTACCCCAAACCACACACTAGTTAGGAAGATAGAGAATTCTCACTAACAAAACTAGCACTAAACTTGAGTTTCTTAGAAGAGAAAAATTATTAGTCTCTTGGGTATCACAAATGGAACCTCCTCTTATAAGAAATAATACCACAAATTGGAATATACACAATTTAATTAATCTAATCTGAACTGACTCACTTTAGAGTTTATTTAATCAAATGGAAAGTCTCTTTCGACATCTAATTACAATTAATCAAGGTCGGATTGGCCTATCAGGATGAGGTTGGCAGCTATTATTTAAGGAGTGGTGCTGCTGGTGAGGCGATGCAGACCACACTGTGGATAATCCTTTTCACAATGTGGAAAAGAGCCATGGATGAAATTGGAGTGTAGGGTGCCTATATAACAACAATCTGGCATCTTTAAAATTACAAACTAATATCATTTCATTCTAAAAAATAATATTGGAGGAAGGAGTATCCCAACAATCCCAATGAGAAAAATGGGGCGTGGGGAAGTAACAATGGGTGACTTGGGGGCTCCAAACCAGGTAACCAGGGCCTAGATTTAATTAGTCTAGGTTTGTCAATCTCTGGTCTACAAATATATTTAGAAAACTGTACACAAACACAAACCTCCCGACTGTCTTGTATCTTGTCATGAGTTGCAAAGCGAGCCCACTCTCCCTCCTGCTTCTCCCCTCACCAAGGCAAATGTCTTCATTTGTAGGGGCTGCCTCGGCTCCCCCAATGACTCGCACAAGATAATATTGCACAAAAAAGTTGTAAGGGAACAAAGATATGAGATTTCAGGTGTCAGGAAAAAAGGCAGACAAAGAACTTTAACATTGAGATATATACATATACATATCTAAATATGTATATATATATGTATTTATGTATTTATATGTGTATGTATGTATTTACAGACATATATACACATAAACACAAATACATATGCATAGGGATATAGACATATATTTAAGTGCATTGAACCCCTTTGAAAACATGTAAAACCATATTTATGCAATATTCATGTTATAATGTATATTTATTATTAATCAGCTAGATTACGAGTTTTGCGTTATTACGCTGCTTTTTCCCTACCACCGGTATTACGAGTCTTGTAGATATAGCTGTACCACACACTTTTTTGGCCGTTATGCAATGTAAGTGGCATTAAACTCATAACTAAAGTGTTACAAAGTACACCAACACCCATAAACTACCTAATAACCCCTAAACCGAGGCCCTCCTGCATCGCAAACACTAAAATAAAGTTATTAACCCCTAATCTGCCGCTCCGGACATCGCCGCAACTATAATAAACATATTAACCCCTAAACCTCCACACTCCTGCATCGTAAACACTAGTTAAATATTATTAACCCCTAATCTGCCGCCCCCAACATCACCGTCTCCACTTTACTAAAGTTATTAACCCCTAAACCAAACCCTAAGTCTAACCCTAACACCCCCTACTTTAATATAATTAAATAAATCTAAATAAAAATGACTATCATTAACTAAATAATTCCTATTTAAAACTACATACTTACCTATAAAATAAACCCTAAGATAGCTACAATATAACTAATAGTTACATTGTAGCTATCTTAGGTTTATTTTTATTTCACAGCTAAATTTGTATTTATTTTAACTAGGTAGAATAGTTAGTAAATAGTTATTAACTATTTGCTAACTACCTAGTTAAAATAAATACAAATTTACCTGTAAAATAAAACCTAACCTGCCTCACACTAACACCTAACATTACACTTAAATTAAATATATTAAAGTAATTAAATACAATTAACTAAATTACAAAAAATAAAAAACACTAAATTACACAAAATAAAAAAGAAATGATCAAATATTTAAAATAATTACACCTTATCTAATAGCCCTATCAAAATAAAAAAGCCCCCCCAAAATAAAAAAACCCTAGCCTAAACTAAACTGCTAATAGCCCTTAAAAGGGCCTTTTGCAGTGCATTTCCCCAAAGAAATTAGCTCTTTTACCTTTAAAAAAATACAAACAACCCCCCAACAGTAAAACCCACCACCCACACAACCAAACCCCCAATTAAAATCCTATCTAAAAAACCTAAGCTCCCCATTGCCCTGAAAAGGGCATTTGGATGGGCATTGCCCTTAAAAGGGCATCTAGCTCTTTTTCCTTTCCCAAACCCCTAATCTAAAAATAAAACCCACCCAATAAACCCTTAAAAAAAATACTAACCCCCGAAGATCTACTTACAGTTTTTGAAGACCGGACATCCATCCTCAACGAAGTTGGGAGAAGTCTTCATCCAAGCGGCAAGAAGTCGTCCTCCAGACGGGCAGAAGTCTTCATCCAGACTGCATCTTCTACCTTCATCCTTCCGACGCGGAGCGGCTCCATCTTCAAGACATCCAGTGCGGTGGCTCTTCAAGAATTAATTTTCTTTAAATGACATCATCCAAGATACAATCAGCCAATAGGATTGAGCTCACATTCTATTGGCTGTTTAGTTTAGGCTAGGTTTTTTTTTTTTTTTTTGATAGGGCTATTAGATTAGGTGTAATTAGTTTAAATATTTGATCATTTATTTTTTATTTTGTGTAATTTAGTGTTTTTTTATTTTTTGTAATTTAGTTAATTGTATTTAATTAATGTAATCTATTTAATTGTAGTGTAATGTTAGGTGTTGGTGTAAGACACACTAAACATATACAAGAAAGATAGATAGATAGATTACATTTAAAATGAAGAATATATATATGTGAACACTACTGATCTACTTTTTGGGGAGAAAGGATACAAACTCCAATTTTTCATTTAGTCCAATAGGGGACAAGGTTTTAAGATGGTAAATCCATCGTGCCTCTTTTTGAAGCCCCCATAGAAGAGGAGGGGATATTGATACTATCCTCCTTCAAAAAGAGGCACGATGGATTTACCATCTTAAAACCTTTTCCCCTATTGGACTAAATGAAAAATTGGAGTTTGTATCCTTTCTCCCCAAAAAGTAGATCAGCAGTGTTCACATATATATATTCTTCATTTTAAATGTAATCTATCTATCAATTATTCTTCATTTTAAATGTAAAGTATTACACTCATACCTGGTGTGGCCGGTGTATCAGTGTTGCTTTCCTCCTCTCTCTCAGAGGCTTGGTGGCCTCCCATACACGATTGGGAAGTGGTGGTACAATTTATTAAAATTTGAATTGAAAGAAGTATTCAGTTATTAGAAATAGTATATGACAATTGTTCAATTTACATGTATATTTTTTTGCTAAGATTCTACTTATCAACAAGCCACTGCACGCAAAGTTGAAATTATATGGTTTTTTATTTTATTTAATGGAGGTCATCAATCTCTTTATATATAACTTCAGCAATTAGTATATATATATATGTTTTCTTAATATATATATATAATTTTCTTTGTTTTTCTTTATTTGGTTATTATAAATATTTGTCCTTGTGTTTTTTCATTTGTCTGTTTTGTATGCTTTGGTAGTAGGTTGTATTGTTAATCTTTAGTTATACTTGCTTATTATATGCATGGCGATTCCCCTTTAAGATTGGGAATTACGAGGTGGCCGCTTTAAGGAATAACATTGAAGTCAATAGCCTACAGTTCAACTACCAATAAAAAGAGACGCTATGACGTGATTCGTCACAACCCGGAAGAAGCTCCCTGCTGCATATCAGGAGTGAAACGTGCAACAGGACGCGTCGGTGAGCAGCATGGTTTGCCGTGGGTTTCCCCCATCTTGAGGATGCAAAACAGCTTTCTTCAGTACGAGTGACTTGTGGTCTCTGCCGGTCAGAGAGGTGGTGGTTGGTTGTGTTAAGCGGTCGTGAGTATAATTTGGAGGATCGCATGAGTGATCAGCATAGGGGCTTGAAGTATTGTGTTGTGCCTGTTACATGCCTCACTTGGTTGTCATATACTCGCCCCCAACAGGAACTGTTACCCTTATTTGAACATTTTATTGCACGTCCGCCACACCTCCCCACCTATATTGATATACCACACTTTGGCTGCTGTTTTGTTTTTGTACCCTACACCTGCAAGCTCACCTAAGCCTTTGGACATATGGTCTTCATTATCATTCATCATCATTTCATACTTTATTCATTTGATTCATCCTGTTATTCATTTTCATCCATATTCATGAACAGTTCAGACTAACTATTTTTATTTGTTGTTATCTTCATCATTCTTTATCATCAGTCATTCATCATGGAACAATAACTTGTTATTATGGATTTTATTTGCCGACTTAGGTTTAGTTCAGAGTGTTAAGTGGGGCCCATGTGTATTGTTTGTTTGTCTGTTTGTCCTTTGTGTGTATATGTGGGGGTGTTGATACGTGTTTTTTTGCTGCTGTGTGCTTTTAATGTTAATTGGAAGTTACTATAGCACTTTACCATGCATTGTTTGATTATTTAAACATTTAATAAATTGCACAATTTTTTGACCTATTAGTATCTAATTTGATTTATAATAATGTGCTTAGTCTTATATCCTGGTCTTTGAACTGCACCTTATAGCGGTGCAATTCTATCTTTCTTTTATATGTTTAGTGTGTAATTCCATTTACCAGGTAGCTAGCACTTTGTACTACTTAATTATTTGTAGTATTATCTCTTCATTTGTTTTTTCAGTTGGTGTAAGACAGGTTAGGTTTTATTTTATTTAGTTTTATTTTATTTGAGTATTAGTTAGGTAATAACAGTAATTTGTATTTAGATTTATTTAAATTATATTACATTTAGGGGTGTTAGGGTTAGACTTTGGTTTAGGGGTTAATATATTTATTTAGTGTTAGCCATGTGGGAGGCCAGAGGTTTAGGGGTTAATAACTTTAGTATAGTGGCGGAGGCGACGTTGGGGGCAGCAGATTAGGGGTTATTAAGTGTAGGTAGGTGGCGGCGACTTTGGGGGCGGCAGATCAGGGGTTAATAAGTGTAGGTAGGTGGCGGCGATGACGGGGGTGGCAGATTAGGGGTTAATAAGTGTAATGTAGGTGTCGGCGATGTCGGGGGCGGCAGATTAGGGGGTGTTTAGACTCAGGGTTTATGTTAGGGTGTTAGGTGTAAACATAACTTTTCTTTCCCCATAGGAATCAATGGGGCTCCTTTATTGCAGGTGTTAGTTTTTTTTTTTAGCCGGCTTTCCCCATTGATGTCTATGGGGAAATCGTGCACGAGCACGTAAAAGCAGCTCAAAGAAGCGCTGGTTTTGTGTGCGGTATGGAGCTCAATGCTGCCATATTGCCTGCTAACGCCAGGTTTTTGCAAACCTGTAATAGCAGCGCTATTAAAGGTGAGCGGTGGAAATAACTTGCAAGTTATTACCGAGCCGCTCATAATGAAAAACTCGTAATCTGGCTGAATATTTCCTATTCCAATGTTTTTATATAGCAAAAAATGTTCTATGTATTTTTAAATATATATTCCTATATATATCTGTATATATCTATACCTATATATAATCAGCTATTTATATATATATATATATATATATATATATATATATATATATATATACATACATACAGTATATTGTACCAAAATACCATCAGATATACAGTATATAGAAATATTTATTTCTGAATAAAGAGAAATATTTATTTCTGAATAAATAGAAGATATTCTGCTATGTGCAGAACATTGGAATGTGAGATATTCATATTTTAATGTTGGAGTAGGGCATATGAAAATATGAGTTTGCGTTAGTGTGCAAGTCGGTGTTCTTTTTCCACTTTGTTTGCTCCATGGACTTCTATGGGGGAAGAGGTTATCTTTTGCGCGACAGTCTAATTTGCGCTAGAAGTAACCTGTTTCCATGCATCGGGTTAGCACAAGCGCAATAAATATTTACTTTCAACTCATAAAACCAGCGCAACCCGACGTGCACAAAAAGATTACTTTTAGCACAATCAGCGCTATAGCGGAAGAGGTAAATACCGCTCCACTTGTAATCTGGCCCATAGTTTTTAAGACATACCTGAAAGGCAAAGAGCTGCTCTTCAAACATTTTAGTTAAAATATAATGAGTGATAGTCAAGGCAGATAACAAATAATTACATTTAATAGCACTTAATACCTTTAAAACAGGCTAGATTTAATATGTATGTTTTAAAAGTATATCCTTATGGAGAACAGATGAACAACACATTTCCAGCAGCTGAAGGTAAACGCAGATCCCATGTCATGTGACATCAAACATAAGTGTTATGTATTGCTTCTTCAGACTTGGCTCGGTATTGGATACAAGTAGGCAACTACAAAAGATGGTTAGTGGTACATTACATAAAGACACAGGCAAACAGAATCTGTAAGTCAAGTAGTAGTAGCTCAAAATCAGAAATCGAAGCAAGGGGAAAAAGGTGATCTGTATAAGCCTTCAAAAGATTTGTTCAGTCCAATAATGTGCATGAGGTTGCAACTTAGAGAAAATCTTTACGGTAATATATTGCATATTTATGCAATATTCATTTTTAATAAAGTCTTATACTGTGTATTAACTGTAAATATTTCACATTCCAATGTTCTACATTCATAGCAGACTAGGTTCTAAGTATTTATAAATATACATTATATATATATTTGGCTTGAGAAAGGGCAAAGCCTGAAACGTTGCCTATGTTTTCTGCTTGAAAATAAATCACTAGGTATATAGATATATATTTTACCAAAAAAACATCAGATGTATATAGAAATATGTATTTATGAATAAACAGAACATATTCTGTTATGTTCTGAATGTGAAATATTCATATTTTCAAGTCGGGTTATCGCACTTGGAAATATGCAATCGAGTTTGCGCATGAGTAAGGTGTTACGTTTTTTTCCACTTTTTTTGCTCCAATGACTTCTATGGGGGAATAGGTTATTGTGCACACTATATTGTAAGTTTGGCTTTTTATGCTCGTTGAGTTATCGCGGAAGCGAAAACAGTTTACTTTCAACTTATGAGCGCAACCAGACACACAAAAAAAGCTTACTTCTAGTACAGTTAATGCTCAAGCGGGAGCATTAAATAACGCTTCACTTGTAATCTGGCTCTTAGTTGCCATAAGCGTTATAAATGTACTTCATGTGAGGGGTTATCTTTCTGCTTTTAAATGTAGTTTGTAAGTAGCTAACTAATCAAAAACACATTCTTGTTTTAGCAGCAAGTAGAAATCCTTCAGTCACACATAAGCCTCTCACTTTCTTCTGTTACCAGCATGTCGCCTGGGAAGGTGCCACTGAAGATGATGAGACTGAGAAAAGTTCATTTAAAGGAACTGGTTGGAAAGAAGCCCTTATTATACATTTTAATACCTGGAACCTGCCTTAACAGACTATACAATCTAGCAACTGGAAATGTATACAAGGATGAATAATTAACAAGTCAACATGAAGTGTATATGTTATGTGCGCCAAGTATATTTGGAAAGAGTATTATTCTAGGCTTGACATAAAATACCTTTGATTGCACAAAGTATATATTGATAGAAACACTTTCTCCATGATGAGATGTTAAAAAGCAGCCACCAATTAACTCCTGATACTAATATTATGTAATAGGAAACAGCTATGCAGAATAGGTATTTGACTGTAAAAATATAGCAGGAGGTCAGGCAGTTGACCTCTGTTGGCTGTAGATATAGCAATGCGGCTTATCTTTGGCACTCAGTGTGTGCAGATACAATGTCATCTGCCATCTCAGCTCCCAGTGATCGAGCAGAACGTCTGATGCTTGTATCTTTGAAAATAGAGTAGACTATTTCCATTAGCATTGAGTTACGGACAGGGGCCCAGAGAAGACAGAACAAGGGATTACTGACCTGTATTACAAGCTTAGTCTGCAGTTTCCAAGCTATAGAATAAATTACTCTTTCATATGTTGAAGGACTGGCAGATTTAATGCATAGCATGAGATGCACATAGGCTGGCCCTAAAAATTAAATCGGTTTGGAAGGTTCTTTAATCTTTAAGCTTATAAGATTTAATTCGACCTGGTGTATATTTTCTTTTCAGAGTAGCACACATTTTCTGAGGTTTTCTAGGCACTAACATCCGTAGCAGAAAAAAAGTTTTATTTTTTTTATAATGTGACCTTTGTCTATACATTGAAATTGTAGATATTTTTAAATCTTGCTAATCTGGATTCTACTAATAGATACAGTGGTCCTTTACTTCTTAATGGAATATGTCAATGTTAAGATACAAACATCCCTTTAAATTGTTTCTATATTTATAAACAGCTCCATTTACACCCATTATGCCCAACCTTGTCAATCAGATACATAGATAGATAGAGCGATAGATAGATAGATAGATAGATAGAGAGACAGACAGATGAAAGAGGTAAGATAGAAAGATAGATATGCCCCTTTCAGATTTTCTTTCCTCTGTATATAAAAAATACTTAAAATATACTGTAGCTGAAATCACACTTTTTACACTATGAAGCTCATACACAACTTAAAGGTACATAAGTTTAAAAAATGTATTATTGCTTGTTTAATCTCTACCTGAACTCATCTAAGACAGTGACAAGAGGCCTATGCACATAGCAGCCGATCACCATCTAGCTCACAGTAGTGAATTGCTGCTCCAGAGCCTACTTGGATGTGTTTTTCAACAAATGAGACTAAGGGGGATAGTTATCAACGTGTCTACTTTTCCTTCCTTCGCCGGCCCAATACGCTCGCCTAAGCTCGCCTCATATCGCCGCCCCGGACCTGCAAAAATTCACCTAAGTTATCAAAAAAACTGTCAAAAAGCCGCGCACCAAGTACGGGGCGATGAGCAGCGGACTGTGAGAGTTATCACTCATCCGATCTCGCTGCTCTTCAGCTTTTTCACAGCTTTATTGCTAGCCTGTCACTAAGCACCCACACTATACTACACTGTTCTACCCCCTATACCGGCGCCCCCGGAGCCCCCCGCAACTAAATAAAGTTACTAACCCCTAAACCGCCGCTCCTAGATCCCGCCACAACTCTTATAAATGTATTAACCCCTAAACCGCCGCTCCTAGACCCCGCCACAACTCTTATAAATGTATTAACCCCTAAACCGCCGCTCCTAGACCCCGCCGCAACTCTTATAAATGTATTAACCCCTAAACAGCCGCTCCCGGACACCGCTGCCACCTACATTATACCTAGTAACCCCTATCCTGCCCCCCCATACCGTCGCCCTCTATAATAAAGTTATTAACCCCTATCCTGCTGATCCCACACCTTGCTGCAACTAAATATATAGTTTAACCCCTAAACCGCCGCTCCCTGCCCCTGCCCCAACCTATAATACATTTATTAACCCCTATCCTGCCCCCCACTACACCGCCGCCACTGTAATAAAATTATTAACCCCCTAAACCTAAGTCTAACACTAACCCTAACACCCCCTAACTTAAATATTAATTAAATAAATCTAAATAATATTTCTATTATGAACTAAATTAATCCTATTTAAAACTAAATACTTACCTTTAAAATAAACCCTAATATAGCTACAATATCAATAATAATTATATTGTAGCTATTTTAGGATTTATTTTTATTTTACAGGCAAATTTCAATTTATTTTAACTAGGTAAAATAGCTATTAAATAGTTATTAACTATTTAATAGCTTACCTAGCTAAAATAAAGAGAAATTAACCTGTAAAATAAAAACTAACCTAAGTTACAATTACACCTAACACTACACTATACTTAAATAAATTATTCCTATTTAAAACTAAATACTTACCTGTAAAATAAACCCTAAGATAGCTACAATATAATTAATAATTACATTGTAGCTATCTTAGGAATTATATTTATTTTACAGGTAACTTTGTATTTATTTTAGCTAGTTAGAATAGTTATTAAATAGTTATTAACTATTTAATAACTACCTAGCTAAAAGAAATACAAAATTACCTGTAAAATAAATCCTAACCTAAGTTACAATTAAACCTAACACTACACTATCATTACATTAATTAAATAAATTACCTACAAATAACTACAATTAAATACAATTACATTAACTAAAGTACAAAAAATAAAAAAGCTAAGTTACAAAAAATAAAAAAAATAAGTTACAAACATTTAAAAAATATTACAACAATTTTAAGCTACTTACACCTAATCTAAGCCCCCTAATAAAATAACAAACCCCCCAAAATAAAAAAATGCCCTACCCTATTCTAAATTAAAAAAGTTCAAAGCTCTTTTACCTTACCAGCCCTTAAAAGGGCATTTTGTGGGGCATGCCCCAAAGAATTCAGCTCTTTTGCCTGTAAAAGAAAAATACAAACCCCCCCAACATTAAAACCCACCACCCACATACCCCTAATCTAACCCAAACCCCCCTTAAAATAACCTAACACTAATCCCCTGAAGATCATCCTACCTTGAGTCGTCTTCACTCAGCCGAGTAGCGATGGAACCGAAGAGGAGACCCGGAGCGGCAGAAGTTATCCTCCAAGCGGCGCTGAAGAAATCTTCCATCCGATGAAGTGATCCTCCAAGCGGCGCTGAAGAAGTCTTCCATCCGGGCGATGTCATCTTCCAAGAGGCGCTGAAGAAGTCTTCTATCCGGGCGATGTCATCTTCCAAGCAGGGTCTTCAATCTTCATCCCACCGACGCGGATGAAGATTGAAGATTTATTACAGTGGCGGCGGTGTAGTGGGGGGCAGGATAGGGGTTAATAAATGTATTATAGGTGGCGACGGTGTAGGGGGGCAGATTAGGGGTTAATAAATTTAATATAGGTTGCGGCAGGGTCCGGGAGCGGCAGTTTAGGGGTTAATACATATATTATAGTTGCGGTGGGCTCCGGGAGCGGCAGTTTAGGGGTTAATACATATATTATAGTTGCGGTGGGCTCCAGGAGCGGCGGTTTAGGGATTAATATGTATAGAGTAGCTTGCGGTGGGCTCCGGGAGCGGCGGTTTGGGGGTAAAAATTTTATTTAGTTGCGGGGGTGTAGGGGAGACAGATTAGTGGTGTTTAGACTCGGGGTACATGTTAGGGTGTTAGGTGCAGACATCTCCCATAGGAATCAATGGGATGTCTGGCAGCAGCGAACTTGTACTTTCGCTATGGTCAGACTCCCATTGATTCCTATGGGATCCGCCGCCTCCAGGGTGGCGGTTTGAAAACCAGGTACGCTGGGCCGTAAAAGTGCCGAGCGTACCTGCTAGTTTTTTGATAACTAGCAAAAGTAGTCAGATTGTGCCGCACTTGTGTGCGGAACATCTGGAGTGACGTAAGAATCGATCTGTGTCGGACTGAGTCCGGCGGATCGAAGTTTACGTCACAAAATTCTACTTTTGCCGGTCTCTAGCCTTTGATAACTAAGGCGAATCAGCCTCGCCACAAATACGCTGCGGAATTCCAGCGTATTTGAGGTTGACGGCTTGATAACTAGGCCCCTAAGAGATCAAAGTAAATTTAATAATACATGTAAATTGAAGAGTATCTTAAAATTGTATGCCATATCTCAACCATCAACAATTCATTTTGACTTTCATGTCCCATTAAATACAGTTACCAGAATGTTTATTCAAATTAAATATTGTTTTAATTGGTGTCTGCACAAATATACCTTATGCTATTGGCTCACCCTAATGCGTTCAGCTTGGTTTTCTTTAACCAAGGATACCAACAGAATGGAGCAAGTGGAGCTCTATTTAATGCTCCCGCTCGATCGTTAACTGGGCTAGAAATAAGCTTTTTGCATGTGTCGGGTTGCGCTCATATTATGAATTGAAATTAAACTGTTTTTGCTCTTGCGCTAACCCAACTCGCATAAAAGCAGAATTTTGAATATCGCATGCGATAACATATTCCTTCATAGAAGTCAATGGAGCAAGAAAAGTGGACAAAATGTAACACTCTACTAGCGCAAACGCAAACACCATTGCATATTCTTAAGTGAGATAACCCGACATGAAAATATAAGTGCATTGGAACCCTTTGCAGTTGAGGAAAACATGAAAAAGCATATTTATACAATATTCATATTAAATAAAGCGTTATACTTTGTATTTACTGTAATATTTAACATTCCAATGTTCTTAACTTAGGGGAATATGTTCCATTTATTCATAAATACACACAGATATATATATATATATATATATATATATACTGTGTATCTCTCTCTCTCTTTATATATATATATATATATATATATATATATATATATATATATATATATATATATACTGTATATATGATGGTATTTTGGTACCATTAGTATAATTTTATATATATATATATATATATATATATATACATACAGGGAGTGCAGAATTATTAGGCAAATTAGTATTTTGACCACATCATCCTCTTTATGCATGTTGTCTTACTCCAAGCTGTATAGGCTCGAAAGCTTACTATCAATTAAGCATATTAGGTGATGTGCATCTCTGTAATGAGAAGGGGTGTGGTCTAATGACATCAACACCCTATATCAGGTGCGCATAATTATTAGGCAACTTCCTTTCCTTTGGCAAAATGGGTCAAAAAGAAGGACTTGACAGGCTCAGAAAAGTAAAAAATAGTGAGATATCTTGCAGAGGGATGCAGCACTCTTAAAATTGCAAAGCTTCTGAAGCGTGATCATCGAACAATCAAGCGTTTCATTCAAAATAGTCAACAGGGTCGCAAGAAGCGTGTGGAAAAACCAAGGCGCAAAATAACTGCGCATGAACTGAGAAAAGTCAAGCGTGCAGCTGCCAAGATGCCACTTGCCACCAGTTTGGCCATATTTCAGACATGGCCAAGGTAAGAAAGGCTGAAAGACGACCACCACTGAACAAGACACACAAGCTGAAACGTCAAGACTGGGCCAAGAAATATCTCAAGACTGATTTTTCTAAGGTTTTATGGACTGATGAAATGAGAGTGAGTCTTGATGGGCCAGATGGATGGGCCCGTGGCTGGATTGGTAAAGGGCAGAGAGCTCCAGTCCGACTCAGACGCCAGCAAGGTGGAGGTGGAGTACTGGTTTGGGCTGGTATCATCAAAGATGAGCTTGTGGGGCCTTTTCGGGTTGAGGATGGAGTCAAGCTCAACTCCCAGTCCTACTGCCAGTTTCTGGAAGACACCTTCTTCAAGCAGTGGTACAGGAAGAAGTCTGCATCCTTCAAGAAAAACATGATTTTCATGCAGGACAATGCTCCATCACACGCGTCCAAGTACTCCACAGCGTGGCTGACAAGAAAGGGTATAAAAGAAGAAAATCTAATGACATGGCCTCCTTGTTCACCTGATCTGAACCCCATTGAGAACCTGTGGCCCATCATCAAATGTGAGATTTACAAGGAGGGAAAACAGTACACCTCTCTGAACAGTGTCTGGGAGGCTGTGGTTGCTGCTGCACGCAATGTTGATGGTGAACAGATCAAAACACTGACAGAATCCATGGATGGCAGGCTTTTGAGTGTCCTTGCAAAGAAAGGTGGCTATATTGGTCACTGATTTGTTTTTGTTTTGTTTTTGAATGTCAGAAATGTATATTTGTGAATGTTGAGATGTTATATTGGTTTCACTGGTAAAAATAAATAATTGAAATGGTTATATATTTGTTTTTTGTTAAGTTGCCTAATAATTATGCACAGTAATAGTCACCTGCACACACAGATATCCCCCTAAAATAGCTAAAACTAAAAACAAACTAAAAACTACTTCCAAAAATATTCAGCTTTGATATTAATGAGTTTTTTGGGTTCATTGAGAACATGGTTGTTGTTCAATAATAAAATTAATCCTCAAAAATACAACTTGCCTAATAATTCTGCACTCCCTGTATATATATATATATATATATATATATATATATATATATATATATATATATAGCATTTAATGATGTTAAAAGTAAGAATAGAGAGCAATTACTTAAAGAAAAAAATAGGAAAATAGTCCTCAGACACAGACCTACATTCATAACCACATATAGTTCCCAGTTCTATTCAGTATGTAATATAGTGCGCAAAAATCTTCCAATCTTGCCAGCAGATGAAGATTTAAAAGATGACATCAAAGATGGCTGCTTTTGCATTTCAAGGCGCAATGCAACAATTGGTAATATCATTTCACCATCTATGCTGAGAACACGAAAAGCAAAAAGTAGTTGGTTAACTAACAAGGGACACTATAGGTTTGATAGGGGCTCTTGTAAAGCATGTAGCCATGTAGCAGTAGGAAAGATCTTTCAATCAATGGCAACACAAAATGTTTACTCACATTACCATTGTACCAGTTGTAGGTCCAGATATGTAATTTATGTGATCACATGTTTAGAATGTGAAAAACAGTGCGTCGGATGTACCTCACGGGAGGTGAGGGAGTGTATACGTGCGCACATAAATGATATTGAATGTGGCCATTATGCCACTGGTGTGGCCAGGCATTTAATTGATGTACATAATAAAAATCTAAATACGTTCACCTGGATGGCTATAGATTTGATTTGGAGAAAACCTAGGGGTGGAGATAGACTCAGGGACCGTCATAAAAAAGAGGCCTATTGGATATATACTTTGGGTACTAGAGAACCATTAGGCATGAATATAGAAACAGATTTTGGTGAATAGTACAGAGCCACTAAAAAAGTACACATCACAGTGATTTTGTCCCATTTAAGAAAATTTGCGGTCGGACAAACAGTCATAGTATTAAAATTAACCATAATCATAAAGATTATCCAGTAATATGTAACAATACAGCTGGTACATTTTATGATGGCTTTGCAGCATGAATAATATTTTTATTTAAGTGGATTTTCTTTATTTATTTATAATATGTGGTTTGAATACATAGATCATTACAATTGCTTAATCATTTACCCATTTATCCATCAGTGATTAACTTATGCATATTTTTTCCACCTTTTCAGATATATCTGTGATATATAGTTTGTTTTATTTTTGTTTTTCCTGCTAACCCTAAAATAACCAATAAGTAAACTGATAATTACTGGTGTCACCTTATTTTCATAACTTGTAGGATCCAAATTGTATAATGTATAATTAATAACATAATACAACTGTATAGGACTTTGTATATTCCCGTGTAGGAATTATAATGTAACAAGTGTAAATAATTGAGAGTTTATTTAGGGGGTGGGTGTGTACTGAGTTCCTTCACCATTGGCAAATTTTAAGACTGCAGTAACCCATGAAAATCAATGGTTGTGTATAGTAAGTGTATTAGCACTATGGGTAAATATTGTCTTTGAATAAGGCTGAATAAGAGATGAAACACGTAAGTCAGATGCCTACCTGCAGTTATTATTGATTTTTTATGTGCTTTTATTTTCTTTTAACACTGTAACTAAATCCAATAAAATTGAGATGTTTTGAGTATTTCCCTGTTCATTGATATTTTTTATATATATATATATATATATATATATATATATATATATATATATATATATATATATATATATATATGAATATCTATTTATAAATACTTAGAACATATTCTGCTATGTTAAGAACATTGGAATGTGAAATATTTACATTAAATACACTGTATAACACTTTATTAAATATGAATATTGCATAAATAAGCTTTAACATGTTTTCATCTACTTAAGGGCAAAGAGCTCCAATGCACTAATATATATGTCTCTATATGTATATATATAAAATACAAGGTGAATTACTACACATACTTAATAAAGCAAGAAAAGATGGCATTATTAGTAAAAAGGAGTTTGACTATCTGTACATAAAGTTTCCAAAAATACCAGTGTTCTACTGCATTCCAAAGTTGCATAAAAATATGCAGGACCCCCCTGGACGCCCTATAATCTCGGGGATAGGCAGTATTACTGAACATATTGGGAACTATGTGGACAGCTATTTAAAACCTTTTGTTTCTTCGTTACCCACCTTTGTACAAGACACCACTGATCTTTTTAGACAATTGGATGGGATAGAAGTTGATGAAGAAACACTTCTAGTATCCCTAGATGTGGAGGCACTCTATTCTTCAATCCCCCACTCAGTGGGAATTGCAGCAGCACAACATTTTCTAGAATCTACAGGTAATCAATTTGACAAACACACTGAATTTCTGACTATACTTTTGAAGTTTATTTTGGAAAATAATGTGTTCAAATTTGATAACAAGTTTTATAAACAAATAAGGGGCACAGCGATGGAGGCAACTTGCGCCCCATCATTTGCCTGCTTACATTTAGGCTTATGGGAACTCTTTACTGTCTTCGAAGACTTTAATGAATTGATAGCCTCCTCTGTGTTAATATGGCGTCAATATGTGGACGACATATTCATACTGTGGAGAGGGTCAGTTGACCTTTTAAAAGAATTTGTTTCTAACTTGAATAAGAACAAACTTAATATTTTTCTCACGTATGAGTATAGTGCATCAGAGTTACCATTTTTGGATATTGTAATTAAAAAAGAAGGTAACAAACTCACTACAGAAATCTATAGAAAAAGTACTGCAACAAATACATTATTGGTTGCTTCCAGCCATCACCCTCCATCCCTGATTAGAGGTATTCCCACGGGACAATTCCTCAGACTTCGGAGGAATTGTTCCAGTAGGAATAAGTATAAGATACATGCACAAGAAATGGCCAATCGATTTATAGCAAGGGGGTATTCAAAACGTAATGTGAAATATGCAATGAATAAAGCCTTAAAAGCCAATAGAGATCGTTTGCTTTTCGATAAAAAAGAGAAAAGAGTAGACAATAGGATCAGGTTTATTACAGAGTATAATGGACACTGGAATCAGGTTCGAAATATTCTAAAAAGCAAGTGGCAGTTTTTACTTTCAGATGAGAATGTTAAAAGTATGGTGGGTGACTTTCCATCATTAGTTGCACGAAGGGCTCCCAATTTAAAAGATAGATTGGTGCAGAGTGATTTCTCACGCAATCCAAAAGCACAAAATTGGCTTGAAAAACGACAAAAGCTACAGGGTTGCTTTCAATGTGGCAATTGTGTCCTTTGTAAATTTATAGTAAAAACTAGTAAGTTTTCTACAGGTGAGAAAATATATGATATCAGGCAATTCATTAATTGTAAATCTGATAATGTAATATACTTACTTTACTGCCTATGTCCCCTTTACTATACAGGGAAAACTAAGAGGATCTTGAAAGATAGGGTGACAGAACACCGCAATGACATTGCTAATGCAAAGGAAGGCACTATAAATAGTAACATAGCCCTGCATTTCAAACTCTGTCATAATTGCTATATTGATGATCTAAAAGTTATAGGTATTGAAAGATGTTCTCTACATGGTAGAGGTGGAGATATTGATAAGTGGCATGGATCTTTCGACTAAAAACATTGTCACCAAATGGCCTGAACGAAAAATTGGATTTTGCTCCTTTCTTATAAAGGTAAAAAAGTGTATAATTTGTACAAGAATAATATGGTACCACTTTATCATAATGTAGAATTTCGTAATGTCGTTTTTCTTAAACTAAAAATCTAAAAATCTAAAAAATATAGACTAACAATATACTTTTTCCTACTCCCATTGTTTATCTCGCGCAGGATTGGCCTTAATGGAAATAATTATTATCTTTGTAAAAAGCGCGAACAACGTTTTTTGATTTTTGCTATTATATATTTGCAAGTATTGAAACGTCTAATATGTTATCACAATGTTGCTAATTTGTGTGGTTATGGTGAGAACCAATGACTATACTGATTACATCTGATAAATAAAAAACTTTGTTTCATTTTCACTGAGGATATTTTCACCAATCCAATGAAAGGGCTGAGCTTAAATAAAGCGCACATGGAGTTGCTAAGTATACGCCCTGAGGAAGCCCCAATGACATTTGGTCACGTGGGGGGTGAAACGGCCGTTGGCGTGTGACGTCATTTGCACAGCTGAGAACCAGCTCCTGATTGATACTCGATGCAGCACACAGCTCTTCTAACTACAGCAGCAAGCAGGCACCGCACCCGTATTTTATACCAAGCTTAAAAGGAGAAGGACTACAAGCGCACAAAAGTGATTTGTAAAATATTCATGGACTTACGAGTCTGAAATGGAATGTACTGTCTGGAACATGCACTAAAGCATATACACTTAAGCTTTAAACAAAATCACAGCGGATGTGGAAAGCCCTATTAACATATTTTTTATGTAATCTATACTGCTTGCACCATATATGTGATTGCTACCATTGCTGTGATTACACATCTATCATTAGAGATACATAGATCCCTATTTAGTACTAAGGTAGCTGGAACCTTTTTTCAATATTGGTGCTACCCTCTGGTCAGGGTGTTGTTTTCTCAATATAAGTGTGTAAAAATATATAAGCATGTAATTTTTTGTTACATTGTTATAGTTCAGCACATAAGTAACTGGCATAGATCCTAATGTTTATCTCATGGTAACAAGACTCTCAAATTCGCTTGAGTTACCCTTTGAGACAGGTGTTGTCAGTTTCATTTGTGCACCATATGAGTGATTACGCATGGATCCCCATTATTATCCATGGTAGCAGATTCCTGTTGGTACACAGGGCTACCCACTGGTAGGGGTGTTGCCTAATAACTCAAAAGCCTATATCTAGGTATTCACCTGCATCATATCAACCTGAGTGAGCTGGCCAGCTTTATCTATGCATTTAATGTACACAATGTATTCTTAAATGTATGTGATTGATTTTTTTTTATTTTTCTTTCTTTGTTTGCACTAATAAATTTATTTTATTTATATCAATCTTGTGTGGTTTTGGTTTAGGGGACCCACAAGTTGTTTGGTTGCATGGAGGCCTGGAACACCTATTTCTAAATTAATACTTACGTATGTGTGCATTGAATATAACATTTAAATGGAGTGCTGAAATCCCTGTCTTTTTTGGAGAGAACACTACTGTGACCTCTTCAAACTTTTCTTCCTTGAGATTTGTAAAAAAAAAAAAATATATATATATATATATATATATATATATATATATATATATATATACATATGTTTTTATGCGTTTATATGTGTATATAATGTATATGTCTGCAAATTTTTATATACACATATAATGATAGTGTAGGGTTGCTTGTCAGCATGTAACGTATTAAGGGCCTTACCCCCTGCATGACATGGATCTAGCAGTGAGTGAGTGTACTTGGCAACATTGTTGCAGTGTAGTGGGTGGGGGCTTAGTACTCACTATTTAACAGCTTGCAGGCCTGTCTTCAGCCTCTTTTGTTTGAGTTGGTTCAAGGTATTTTTCTACAGCTGAGTTGTCAAGATGGATTGTGCCGGGAGATTTGCAATGGTGCCGAAGTGCTTCAGGGAGTCTGCATCGTCGTCTTCTCATCGCAGGATACCTGCAGAAAGTATTCAGGGGGGAGCCTGTTCCCCCTTCTTTTTTCTGCATCCTCATGTACTACTGTCACCCCCCACTGCCCCTGACCCTGTATCATCGGGGGGAGTGCTCTGGTCCCTGGTTTGGATGGGCTAGGCCCAGACCATAGCTCCCCTGCAGGAGATTCATTTTCCCTCTCTGGAACGCCTTCCATGTTAGACGTCACAACCCCTAAACCTCCCTCTATTTTACTGGCTGCTGGGACTTGCAGCGGCTCGGTGAATGCCGCAACTCCGGCCCCCCTCATGTCAGCAGGCCTGTCAGGGGAGACTTTATGGGCCTTATGGTCACTAGTCAGGGTCATTGCGGCTGCGGTGACCCCTGAGGCAACTCTGGAGGCGATCTCCTCCGGTGCCTCTATCCCCTTCTTCCAGCTCCCTCCTGGGCACATGGTGTCGACTGGAAGTGTAGGCCTCAGCAGCATGGCGGCTGGGTCCTTCACTTCCGATTTGGCAGTCCTACGAACACGGTCCGATGACGTCACTTCCAGTGACATCACCGACCGGAGAGCAGCAGTCACATGTGGCAGGAAAGCCACCAGAAGCAAGCGGAGGGCCTCATCCACACCCACCAGTAGGATGGGAGTACCCACGGTGACCGGTGCAGGTCGGGGTGTGGCCAGGGGTCCTATGCAGCAAAAACAGTTAAAGGCGCAGCTGCCATATCGGGGGGCTAAGTTAGAAGTCAAGCACAGGCTCAGAGGCCCCAGATACAGAAGCTTTCAAGTATGAGATTGTGGAGGGTATGCATGTACAGAAGCATGGAGTGCAGCCCTCAGCAGGGGTTATGTCAGCATCAACCCCCATTGTCAGCACTTTGCCTGTTAGTGTGTATGGAAGTTTGCAAGAAGCAACTGGCTTAACTGTATGGGGTGATAGGGGTGGGAGAGGCCCACAAACCGTAAGCCTGGGTACTCCCATCTCCCTCTTTTCTACTCCGCAGGTGGCAACATTCGGATCTGGACACATGGATGGGGTTCCAGGACTATCCCATGGATCCAGCACATCACTAGCAACTATGCCTCAAGGATTCAGGACTATGGATACAACACAGACTATGGTTAGCGGACGCAGCACGGAGCTTCAAGGTAGGATGGTTACCCTAGTTCAAAGCATAGAGGTGGGGTCCAGTAGTGATTCAGACTCAGATTATGGGCGTTAATTAGGGCTGAATTCCAAGGGGCAAAGGAAAATGTACCGTATGCTAAGGATACTGACAGCTAAGCAAGGGGCTCCCTCAGGGATAGTTGGACTGGCAACGTTCTCACCAGGGATTTCTAGTTGGGAGACAGTCATGCCCATCCCTCAGGGGATGGTGCAGCCAGCAGTCAGGTACACTAGTGTGGGTAGTGCAGTTTAAACATCAGGGGCCCTAGTGCCTTATGGTTTGGCACAGAGAGCATGATCTGTAATCTCTCCAAGGAAAGTTGCCATGCATGGGGATTCTTACCCCTGTTTTGTCCCTTCTATTCATGCCCATCTTAAGCCTAAGGTGGTGAATAAAATTAGAGACATGAAGTATGTTAATGTTTTTGAGCTCTTGGTAGAGGCTCATAAAGATAAAGAGTGCTGCAAAGACAGTACCGGTCCCAAGAATGTGAAGTGCCCTGACAATTATCTCGAATGGCTATTCTGCTTTCGAGTTCTAGCATCATGCTACATTGAGCATCACCCAGATAGGGCTATTGACATTATTAAATACATGGACACTATTGATTACATCTATGTTAGACACGGCGAAGGACTATGGTGTAGCTACGACATGGAATTTCGCCATAAGCTGAAACCACGTCTTGACTTTTGGGGCAATGGACATTCATCTCTGGGCCCACTTAGGACCTGAGCAACCAGTCAATCAGCCTCAAGCTCAGCATTTAGCAGTGACATGCAACCCACAGGGTGTTCGACGTAAAGGGAGGGAATATTGGAAATACAACCACATGTTTGTCTCTACTGCAGTGGGCCACACCCCAAGTTGGACTGTAGCCCTAGAAAGGACAGTACATGGCCAAGAGGGCCAATCAGAGGACCCATTGTAAGGAGCCCATCCCCTCTAAACCTTGCCGAAATTAAGCCATGGTTGGATGGCTACCCCGATAGGGAGGTAGCCAGGATGCTATTTTTAGGAATTAGAAATGGATTTATCATACCGGTCTCTTCTCAGGTGCTGAGGGCAAAAAGGTACTGAAACCTTCGGTCTGCAAGCGAGTATCCTGGGGTAGTACAAGACAAATTTGGTAAGAAGGTCTTGCTGAGGTGCATTGTGGGTCCATTTTCTGCTTTACCGATACCTGATTTGGTGGTTTCCCCTTTAGTAGTGGTACCAAAGAAGGAACCAGGTAAATTCAGGCTTATCCAAAACTTGTCATATCCCAAGGGTCAGTCAGTAAACAATGCCATCGATCCAACAATTAGTTCAGTACTTAACCAGTTGTTCGATTAGGTGCTCAACCTGGTGAAACAGGAAGGGTATGGGTGTTTGATGTCAAAGCTGGACATTGAATCTGCATTTTGCCTACTTCCCATTTATCCATCATCATTCCAGGTGATGGGCATTAAATTCGAGGGCTTATTCTATGTAGACAGATGTTTGTCAATGGGCTGCTCTGTCTCTTGTGCCTACTTCGAGATGTTCAGTTCATTTTTGCATTGGGCAGTAGAGTCGGCAGCTGGTGGAGGTGCTATTGCACACTACCTGGACAACTTCCTGCTGGTAGGGGCTCCTCGGTCTGGTGCTTGTAGTCAGTTAATAGAGATAATGAGGGAGCTAATGCGGAAGCTTGGTGTTCCTCTTGCAGAGGATAAAACACAGGGCCCTTGCACAAAACTATGCTCTGCTGCCTGCCGGAGGATAAAAGCCGGTGAATGCTGGAAGTGGTTTCTATGGCTGCTGCTGCATATTGGATACCTTTGTGGGAGTTGCAATCGCTGTTAGGGCTCTTGAATTTCACTTGCAGGGTGATTCCCATGGGCCGGGTCTTTAACCGGCACTTGGAGGAGCCATTGAAAGGTGGAGGTAGGAAAAGTAGGCAGATCAGAATCACGTCTGATATGAGGGAGGATTTGAGCATTTGGCAACGTTTTTTGGTAGAATTCAACGGGGTTCTATTGTGGATGGAAGGCCCAATATCCAGTTGGGCATTGCACCTTTACACGGATGCAGCTGGCGCTTTCGGTTATGGGGCGTACTTAGAGGGCGAGTGGAGCACAGAACCATGGTAAGTCAGCTGGGCCGAGCAATTTTTTTTTAAAAATCTTACCCTGTTAGAACTGCTCCCAATAGTGGTGGCAGTGGAATTGTGGGGCGACAGATTGAGGGACCATTCCATAATTTTCTGGTCCGACAACCTAAGCATTGTCTTTGCCATAAACAAATTGTCTGCCTCTTCTCAATAGTTGTGAGGTATCTGCGGTACTTAGTACTGAAATGCTTGCTGTTGAATATTAACTTCAAGGAGCAGCACGTGCTAGGAGTTAAGAACGTAGTAGCGGATGCATTATCAAGATTTCAGTGGGCACAGTTTAGGAGATTGGTGCCAGCTGCTGCGATTAACAACCTTCCATGTGCCCCTCTTATATGGCAGATCACAGGAAGTGGGACGAGGTGTTACCTTTAGCACATGCGTCACTAGCTCCGTCAACATGGAAAGCCTATATGCATCATTGGGAAGAGTGGGTAAGTTTCTGTCAAGAGAAGTCAGTCTCCCTGAATGATGGATCACAGGTACTATTGTTAGACTGGTTGTTGCGTTTACGGAATGAAGGGGTTAGGAAAGGTGGCATGCATGGGTGGTTGTCTGCCATGGCATTCTTTAATAGGATGTACGGGTTGCCTGATTTCTCTAGTACGTTTCTAGTACGTCAACTGGTGAAAGGTTGGGGTCGGCTAGAACCATGTCAGCAGGATGTAAGGGAAATTATTACAGCGCAACGATTGCGCATTTTAATCCATTTCATTCCCCGAGACTGTTCAGTCAACTTCGAAGCCTGATTGTTTAGTCTAAAATTTGCTCTTGCTTTCTTTGGAGTTTTGTGGGTGGGGGAGCTAGTGTCTCCTTCCAAGCAGGCTTGTGGGAAAGGGGTTCAAGTAGAACATGTTCGGGTCTCTAAAGAGTTGCTACTGGTTTTTATACCTAAGTCCAAGACAGACCAAGAGGCACGGGGTACATGGCTTACCCTTCCCGCCCAAGCAGTTACTGAAATCTGCCCAGTGGCTCTAGCTAGATCCTATCTAGAAGTTCAGCATACAGGTTTTAGCCAAATGCTTATTCATGAGGATGGGAAGTGCTTGTCCAAGTACCAATTCCATTGAGTACTAGCTAGGGTGGCAGACTTAGCTGGTTTGGACCCTAGGAAAATCACTCCGTACTCGTTCCGTATCGAGGCAGCCACTAGCACTGCAGCTTTAGGTTTCCCAATAGAAGCAATTAAAAGGTTGGGGTGCTGCAAGTCCCAACGCTACAAGGCTTATATCTACCTGTCTGAGCAGACTTAATGGTTTGCATGATTCTTTGCTTTCCTTATCCAGGTGGCCTTCCCCTTCCTCCCCTTTTCTATTGCATGGTGTGGTATAAAGTATAGGAGTAAGGTTTTATGTGCCTTTTATCTGTTTAAGGTGTCTCCAGATGGCCCCTTAGGGTATGGATAGTGGGGCATTTCTTTATTCACTGGGCCTCCATCAGAGACATAGCCCTTCCAGATGGACAGCAGATAGGATTTTCCCCATCTCAGGCTTCCTTGTGGTGGCTGGGTCACAGGGGACTGCAATGGAACAACTTCCTCAATTGCTTGAAGAAGCTCAGTGTAGGTGGGGGAGACCCCACTTAATCACCCTGCACCTAGGGGGCAATGACCTAGGTTCTGCCCCAGCGTTAGAGCTCATAATGGCTATGAAATCTGACATCTATTGGTTGGCAACGGCCTTCCAAGTAGTAAAGTTAGGCTGGTCTAATATCATAGCCAGGTTGCAGTGGAATAATTTATCACCTAGAGTAACATATAGGGTCAGCAAGAAAGTGAACAGGGAGTTGGGGAAGGCGGTCATGACCACTGGGGGGTTCATAGTGAGGCACGAGAACTTATCAGCAGATAAGAGACACTTTTACAAACTGGATGGCGTACACTTGTCTAAAGAGGGTCTTGGAATTTTCCTATCCAACCTGAATTGGGCTTTGCTTACCCAAATTTAGGGGCTGTGGTGGCAATAACTTATTTAATAAGGTTAGTCTCTTGTGGCAGGAGGTCAAGGCTTAATCTGAGGGCAGAGCCCCTTAAAGGGGGGGATGGTTAAGTTAATGCGTGGAGCGATGTCCCTAGGCGTGGCCTAGGGGTGCTCCACTTTGCAGGCCAGCTTACAGTGCTCCTCTAGGGCGTTCTCTGCTCCTTGTGGGCTGGGCCTAGCCGAGGTCCCACATATCGCACAGAGCCTTCTCCTTTTGATGTTTGGAGTTAGCTAGAATGCTCAGATACCGCCACTTTAATGAAGTTTAAGACTTCATGAATGTCTATAGTTAAATGTTTTAAGTTATTAATAAAAGTTAACATGACAGGTCTTAACCCAACCTGGTGTCAGTGTTTTATTCAGGGGAAGTTAAATAATTGGGTGGTGGTATTAAGATAGGAATGTCCAATGGGGGTTCAAGCCCTTAATACATATGTATACACATTATATATATATATATATATATATATATACACATACATATACACACACACATACATATACATATTCAGACATGCATATGTATGCATCTCAATGTTAAAGCCCTTTGTCTGCTTTTTTTTCTAACACCTGAGATCTCATATCTTTGAGCCTTTATAACTTTTGTGTGCTATATCATAATCATGTAATTTATAACTTTTGTGCGCAATATCATAATCATGTAATCATTTTTGTTACATGGTGTTATTATGAGTGTAAGTGTACTTTGTAATGTATTTTTGATATGTTTTGTGCAACTTTATTGTTTAGCGAAACACTTAACAAGAGCTCTGAGGAAGCGGTTATAACTCTAGCGTGAATCGCGATTGCGCTCATGCAATTGCTTATTTATTTTCAACCCGTAATACCAGCAGTAAACCCGATGAGCACAAACACCCGCAATAAACCCCTTATCACTTGCGTGCAAATATTTGCGCTCCAAATCTGGCCCATTGTAACTGCTGATTATATAGAGTCTTTGGGGTCTTTCTGTCTTTCTATGAGCTTTTATAGCAAATAAATAGGGCCAGCCATGCTTCTTCTATATATATAAATTTTAACTCATATGTAACCACTTTTCTTTAACTCTTTATACACTGTTATTGAATCCTCAACTACAACAACATGCCACTGGATCTTCCATAGAAATGTCTGTGTTGAAAAAAAAAAAATGCTTTCCAAATAGGCTACAAGACCCACAATACAGCTGGGTGAAGATATTTTGTTAATATCAGCCTATTCTTTTTGCCTTCATTAAACTATTAAACACATCCATTAGCATATATTATTAATATTATTTAGCCAAAGAATATCTTTTAAACACATTGGTGTTAACAATTTTAACGTATGCTAAACAGTTTTGTTTGGGTTGTCTGTCATTTCCTAGAGAACCTCTGTGCATTCTTTGTAATGGAAATATTTCAATAATACACCCTAGAACGCTACTACAGCCTACTTAGATTTGCAAGCTACATTATTTTGATAACTTTAAAAAAGAAAAGTCCTGACGAACATCTGAAGCCTGTGAATGTAATGTATTATTCAGTGGTTAGATAATGTAACATGTCATGAAAGGCTAATTTTCCTTTGCTGGATTAAGTAGGTTTCTTTTTTTCTTGGAGAAGCTTGTTCTCTAGAGGAGAAGAGCACTGAGGGAACTATGCTTATATTTTAATCAATCAGGAGCATAACTACAGGGGTGTCAGTTTTTAACTGAGACCAGGAGGCCAAATTATCAAATGTCTGTCGGACCTGATCCGACAGTGCGAATCAAGTCCGACAGACATCGCTGAATGCAGAGAGCAATACGCTCTCCGTATTCAGCATTGCACCAGCAGCTCACAAGAGCTGCTGGTGCAACGCTGCCCCCTGCAGACTTGCGGACAATTGGCCGCCAGCAGGGGGTGTCAATCAACCCGATCGTACTCGATCAGGTTGAATTGTGGTGATCTCTGTCCCCCTCATCAGAGCAGGTGGACAGGGTTATGGAGCAGTGGTCTTTAGACCGCTGCTTCATAACTGCTGTTTCTGGCGAGTCTGAAGACTCGCCAGAAACATGGGCCCTCAAGCTCCATACGGAGCTTGATAAATGGGCCTCCAGGTCTGAAAGTTCTAGGGGGAAGATCTGACCATATAATCAGTAGTGGCCCCAGGCCTACATTACATCTGCATCTTGTCTGGCCTCTTTGGGTGCCCCCTACCTTTAAAATATGGTTGCAAAGTTTCCAAGATGGTTGTCACAATGCTCTTGTACACAAATACATAGCACCATAGTTGTCCTGGAAGGCTCCACAACTGCATTTCCATTGACTTAAACTAAAAAGAAAAGTCACAGAGAAGCAGCCCTTCTTTCTCCTGTATGTCTGCTGGTTCAGCATCTGCAATAGCCAGAAAGGGCACTATTGAAATGGAGGGCTGCCACAGCATTAGCCCTGGATCCCAGGGAGGTCCAGTTACACCTCTGTAATTAACAATAATGTAACTAAGCACAAAATTTATTTTCTGCATACGGATAGAAAACCCTTTATCCAAACTGCTTAGGACTGTAAAAGGTTTGTATTTCAGAATAGTTTGGATTTTGGGATATTTGCATCTATAAATGGAGACAGTTTGGAGAGGGTAAACAACAATATCTTATGTAATTTAAGCAATATTTATATGTTACAATACAGCTTATAAATGAAACCTAAAGGTAGTTTTATACCGCTACACTACAGAAACATTGCTTAATTAATAAATTAATACAAAATAAATAAATGGAAGTGCAAAAACTGGGTAGCTGCCATTACCTATGATGGTGAAGACCATAAGGAGAGGGACGGGTTAGAGAACTATTTGGGAGAAATCAGGGAGGTTAAAGGGTAAAAGGGGATCCTATTCTACAGAATATATATATAAATTAAAAAAAAGCCCTTAAACCCTCATACTGTCAGAATTATATGCCAGTACCTAAGATGGTGGTGAGGAGTGTGAGTTGGGGGGATCTGTTTCAGAGGGATCAGGTAGGGCTCAGGGAGGTAGGAGGTGTCAGGTGGGAGGGTAATACCTACAACTCAATACTATTACCCTTACCAGCTAATTAATTAACCCCTTCACTGCCGTGAATTTCAGAAGTGTGTTGCTCAGCTGCAATTAGTGGTCTTCTAATTATTGAAAAACAATGGCAAAGCCATGCATGCCTGCTATTTCTGAATAAAGGGGACCCCAGAGAAGCTTTTACAATGATTTGTCTTATGAATACAGTAGTTGTGTGTAAATAATTTCAGTGAGAAACCCAAAGTTTGTGAAAACATTAACGTTTTTTTCTTTTAGGATAGAAAGATTGAGACACATTGTACATTTTAATTGCTACAAAAAACAATCACAATTATTTGCAGGTTCGTAATTATTGTCTTTCTCTCATCATCCCCTATTAATATAGTTGGTTATGTGGGCTCACTATAGGGTTCCATCTGTTTTGTTAACTATACAAAGAGTTAACACTCATTTTGAAGCGCAGTTTCCCTGACAGGGAAGGTTTGATTAGATTAGGCTATATAGGGTTAAATATATTGTATTAAAAATTGATGCAGATTTTCTTGCACTTTTGGTTTAAAATTATCTCTAGAGCCTGCTAAAACTAAAGGCAGTAATAACGGAAAGGTTCTCACCAGTACCTGAATGGGAATGCTTTTACCCTTAAGTAAAATGGAGAACGGGCACTCAGCACTCAGTGATGCATATAACAGGGAAGTAGGGGGGTGTATACCTGCCTCTGAAGAAGCGAACAATAGAGTCTCAAAATGCGTCAGGCTCTGCCCCCGACTCACACACGCTTCAGTACACTGGCAACATAGTCAAACAGATGTTTTCGGTAAAGCTTCTGTTTACAGCAAAAGATTGATTTGTGCTAGTTAAAAATGAAGCGGTTTTTAGTCATTTTATTATTTTATTTGTAAAATTGTACTCAATGTACATATATATACTCATGTATGTGATGCTTAATGTGAAAATACATTGCTTTTAAACCCCACTGAGTCTTGCTATTTGCAAGCACATAAGAGTTTTATCGCCCTAATCCTTTAACCCCTTTATAAGAACAATCAGCATAGAGCTGTGCTTGGCAACATTAACCAAGGACTTGGAGGATTTGTGTATGGGCTGATGTACATATGACAGAAAGTCTACTTCGGAATTAACAGCAATTAAGAAGATCGTCAGGGCTGATAATAGCCTCCATGCAATTTCCATACCTCATATAGTTTGAGGGCATAACAAGTGAGTACAAATTTGGCATGAAAGTAGCTGATAGTTGTGGAATCTGAACATGCTACACCCAGATCCGGATTCTTTGTGCGCCCTTTCCCTTCTTTATATATATATATGTGTGTGTGATGTGAGGGTCCCAGATTGCAGCACTCATAGAAGGGAGGAAACATAAACAGGAAACAATGGCCTAGATTTGGAGTTAGGCGTTAGCCGTGAAAACCAGCGTTAGAGGCTCCTAACGCTGGTTTTAGGCTACCTCCGGTATTTGGAGTCACTCAAAAAAGGGTCTAACGCTCACTTTTCAGCCGCGGCTTTTCCATACCGCAGATCCCCTTACGTCAATTGCGTATCCTATCTTTTCAATGGGATCTTTCTAACTCCGGTATTTAGAGTCGTGTCTGAAGTGAGCGTTAGAAATCTAACGACAAAACTCCAGCCGCAGGAAAAAAGTCAGTAGTTAAGAGCTTTCTGGGCTAACGCCGGTTTATAAAGCTCTTAACTACTGTACGCTAAAGTACACTAACACCCATAAACTACCTATGTACCCCTAAACCGAGGTCCCCCCACATCGCCGCAACTCGATTAAATTTTTTTAACCCCTAATCTGCCGACCGCCAACTACGTTATCCTTATGTAGCCCTAATCTGCTGCCCCTAACACCGCCGACCCCTATATTATATTTATTAACCCCTAATCTGCCCCCTCAACGTCGCCTCCACCTGCCTACACTTATTAACCCCTAATCTGCCGAGCGGACCGCACCGCTACTATAATACCTGTAAAAGAAATCCTAACCTAAGTTACAATTAAACTAAGTTCCTAACCTAAGTTACAATTAAACCTAACACTAGACTATCAATAAATTAATTAAATAAACTACCTACAATTACCTACAATTAACCTAACACTACACTATCAATAAATTCATTAAATACAATTGCTACAAATAAATACAATTAAATAAACTAGCTAAAGTACAAAAAATAAAAAAGAACTAAGTTACAAAAAATAAAAAAATATTTACAAACATAAGAAAAATATTACAACAATTTTAAACTAATTACACCTACTCTAAGCCCCCTAATAAAACAACAAAGCCCCCCAAAATGAAAAATGCCCTACCCTATTCTAAATTACAAAAGTTCAAAGCTCTTTTACCTTACCAGCCCTGAACAGGGCCCTTTGCGGGGCATGCCCCAAGAAGTTCAGCTCTTTTGCCTGTAAAAAAAACATACAATACCCCCCCCAACATTACAACCTACCACCCACATACCCCTAATCTAACCCAAACCCCCCTTAAATAAACCTAACACTAAGCCCCTGAAGATCATCCTACCTTGTCTTCACCATACCAGGTTCACCGATCCGTCCTGAAGAGCTCCTCCGATGTCCTGATCCAAGCCCAAGCGGGTGGCTGAAGATGTCCATGATCCGGTAGAAGTCTTCATCCAAGCGGGGCAGAAGAGGTCTTCCATCCGATTGAAGTCTTCATCCAAGCGGGGCAGAAGAGGTCTTCTATCCGATTGAAGTCTTCATCCAGGCGGCATCTTCTATCGACATCCATCTGGAGCGGAGCGGCAGCATCCTGAAGACCTCCGACGCGGAACATCCATCCTGGCCGACGACTGAACGACGAATGACGGTTCCTTTAAATGACGTCATCCAAGATGGCGTCCCTCGAATTCCGATTGGCTGATAGGATTCTATCAGCCAATCGGAATTAAGGTAGGAATATTCTGATTGGCTGATGGAATCAGCCAATCAGAATCAAGTTCAATCCGATTGGCTGAATATTCCCACCAGGTTAAAAATAGCACTCCTTTGCTTATATAATGATTGTGCGGTAAGATGTTTAGATCTTAAATGAAATAGAAATAACTTAAAACCGGAACATTTATTTGCCAATAACAACTTTCTAAGGGAAATAGTTCCCTAACATCCTTCGGTTTAAGAGTTCAAGAGGCCAGTCACAATCCTTGACTTTATGCAATTAATCACAAACATGGAGTTTGTGTTTTAATTTATGTTAAATAAAGTTTTTTTTTTATTCTTGAAATTCACAAAACTTTCAATCTGAGTTGTTTCTATTTCATTTAAGATCTAAACATCTTACTGCACAATTTAACACAGATAGGGATTAAATCCCCTCACATACCTCACATGTTTGAGGTCAAAAAAGGTGAGCATTATTCTAATTTTTTGTGCTACACTATTTACTAGTATTTTCATACTGCACCATAAATTGTTTCCTGTTTATGTTTACTCCCTTCTATGAGCGCTGCAATCTGGGACCCTCACATCACACCCCTACATTCTCATTCCATTAATGATAGTGGAATATCCAGATATAGCTGCTACTGAAACACATCAGGAGGAACTTTTTAGGAGTAAAATAAACATTTGCAATACACACAGTGCGAGTCAAAATACCAAATACCCACTACATATATATAAATAAATATATATATATATATATATATATATATATATATATATATATATATATATACACGTGTATATAAATATATGAAGCTTTGGTCCTTTAGAGAAAAGTACAGAATATTTACTTTCAATAAAAATCGCTTTATCATTAGGTCACACTCCCTCTTATAAAATGAAATATGTTACTTTACTAACTTGCATTAAAGAAATAAATTTCTTGCTAATTAACCATGCCATTTAATGTTATGCCAGCATGTGCTGTTACTATAAACACCTGGTTTGGATTACCAGCAGCAAGTTATATTTCAGTTATGAAATGTTGATGACATATTGATAATTGGGCACAGAATTGAAACTGTTTGCTGTAGAATATTTTTAGGAATTTTCAGGAATTTTTTTTTTTAATAATTTTTTCATTGAGGTTTGCAGAGAATACAAAATGTATCCAAATGCTCTCAGAAAATCACATAACGACATGTTTTAAAGATACATTGTGCAATATGATATTCCAAAATAGCAATTTTCTAATTAAATTATGGTTGATTATCCCCTATGATTAGGTCAATATTTATAATTAAAAGAATTTCCTTGATAATGATCCGTGGCCTCTCTTGGATCACCCAGAATATAAATCAGATAATACTGGGGGAAAGTAGGGGAAGAAAACAAAAAGGGCCACTCTTGGACACAGTATACATTGAAAAGAAGAGGTCTCACATTATAAACAAGTAATTAATTAGCATGACAACAAAACGGTATAGAAAAATATAGCTTAGCTAGCTATGGCAGGGGAGTAAATCAACATTAAACAATATAAGTTACACCTCGAAGATATGATACAACATTAATAACCAATGAGTGACTAAGAGTAACCCTTTAACATAAAGAGGAGACTTAAAACATATTAGCATAATGAGGGAGCCCTCTGATACCAGGAGTCTAAATATATCTTCTAAAACAGATTAATGAATGTGACGGATACCCAGACTGGGTAGCTCCGCCAAAGGGGTCCTGCTTCCTCCCTGCCGACTGCAGCTATGTAGCTAGCAAGTGACCACTGCCTGTAGCCACCCCTGATGCCCGACAGCTTCAGTACCCAGGGTCCCACCCTGTGGCAGACTCCAGCTACCCAGACTGGGTAGCTCAGCCTGAGGATCCTTTCTCTGCCTGGAACAGGCTGCTATGTAGCCCAGGAAAGTGATTTTAGCTGGAGCCCACCCAAATAACTAGACAGACTAGCATTCAGGTGAAAATAGAATTGACTTTATTGGGACAAACACACATTTATACACACACACACATCTTGATAAGACATGGAGACAATGCCACAGTTTTCCTGCCAGTCCCACCCTCCAGACTGACTGGCGCCTACGCAGCAACCATAGTCCCACAGAATCCCAGGACACAGTGGTGACGGTTTCAGGGTGATCAGGGTCATTTGAAAGCTCTCGGTCCCCAGATGCCGCAGCCCAAAAAGCAGCATGATTCGTTATTGGAGACCGGAGATACAGCCTGTTGAAGTTATGGGGGTAGGGGTGTCCAAAACCCCCAGTTCCCAAAGCAGCTACCCTCAGATAATTCCCCCACCTATTGTCCTCCCTAGGGGCTACTAATCCCCAAAAGAGCGGAGCTCTGGGCACATGGTTGCTGGAGTGACCAGGGGTAAAGTTAGCGGGTGTCCTGCTGTCCTGTGGCCGACCGGGAGTTCCAGGAGCCCGGCCAGCCTGAGAGGAGTTAGGCGGGTGTCCGTTGTGAGGTGGCCGACCTGGAGTTCCAGGAGCCCGGCCAGCCTAGGAGGGTTTTCCTGGTCATACACCAGCTCTTCACAAAACAAGCAAACAAAAGCTTCCAGAGATTGTGGTTGCTCTGAGGAGCCCAAAACCACTGAGAAACAACAGGGGTGAGGTTGTAGGGGGGTGGGAGGTAGCCTTAGCTGTCTGGTATCGGTGACAATGAACTAGACTTTTTTTGAATTACAGCTGGCCATATCTCTATGTAAATAAACTTGCGGTTTGCCTATTCCATCAGAACCAAATCAGTGACATTATCCGCAAGATCTAAGCTGAAAATGTATAACAAACACATTTATGTAATGATAAGGGTGATACATGGAAAATGGTATAATCACTATATTGAGATGAGTTCAGTAATTTTACAGACAATTATCATTAACACATTACCCTAACCACTGTAACATCAATAACCCAATAGACATTGAATCCCTGCAAATCACTAAAGAAAAATAATAATGAGCCAAAATATGCATATGCACATTTTGAAACATTATACAAGCAGCAAGGCTCATAAGATTATATAAAATGATACAAGATTTACACCAGAATCAATGGATTATTCTTGAGAAAATATTGTGAATCAAATTTAAAGGTACAACGTACACCAATTTTCATATAATGCCATGCAATAGACACTAATATACAGGGAGTGCAGAATTATTAAGCAAATGAGTATTTTGACCACATCATCCTCTTTATGCATGTTGTCTTACTCCAAGCTGTATAGGCTCGAAAGCCTACTACCAATTAAGCATATTAGGTGATGTGCATCTCTGTAATGAGAAGGGGTGTGGTCTAATGACATCAACACCCTATATCAGGTGTGCATAATTATTAGGCAACTTCCTTTCCTTTGGCAAAATGGGTCAAAAGAAGGACTTGACAGGCTCAGAAAAGTCAAAAATAGTGAGATATCTTGCAGAGGGATGCAGCACTCTTAAAATTGCAAAGCTTCTGAAGCGTGATCATCGAACAATCAAGCGTTTCATTCAAAATAGTCAACAGGGTCGCAAGAAGCGTGTGGAAAAACCAAGGCACAAAATAACTGCCCATGAACTGAGAAAAGTCAAGCGTGCAGCTGCCAAGATGCCACTTGCCACCAGTTTGGCCATATTTCAGAGCTGCAACATCACTGGAGTGCCCAAAAGCACAAGGTGTGCAATACTCAGAGACATGGCCAAGGTAAGAAAGGCTGAAAGACGACCACCACTGAACAAGACACACAAGCTGAAACATCAAGACTGGGCCAAGAAATATCTCAAGACTGATTTTTCTAAGGTTTTATGGACTGATGAAATGAGAGTGAGTCTTGATGGGCCAGATGGATGGCCCCGTGGCTGGATTGGTAAAGGGCAGAGAGCTCCAGTCCGACTCAGACGCCAGCAAGGTGGAGGTGGAGTACTGGTTTGGGCTGGTATCATCAAAGATGAGCTTGTGGGGCCTTTTCGGGTTGAGGATGGAGTCAAGCTCAACTCCCAGTCCTACTGCCAGTTTTTGGAAGACACCTTCTTCAAGCAGTGGTACAGGAAGAAGTCTGCATCCTTCAAGAAAAACATGATTTTTATGCAGGACAATGCTCCATCACACGCGTCCAAGTACTCCACAGCGTGGCTGGCAAGAAAGGGTATAAAAGTAGAAAATCTAATGACATGGCCTCCTTGTTCACCTGATCTGAACCCCATTGAGAACCTGTGGTCCATCATCAAATGTGAGATTTACAAGGAGGGAAAACAGTACACCTCTCTGAACAGTGTCTGGGAGGCTGTGGTTGCTGCTGCACGCAATGTTGAACAGATCAAAACACTGACAGAATCCATGGATGGCAGGCTTTTGAGTGTCCTTGCAAAGAAAGGTGGCTATATTGGTCACTGATTTGTTTTTGTTTTGTTTTTGAATGTCAGAAATGTATATTTGTGAATGTTGAGATGTTATATTGGTTTCACTGGTAAAAATAAATAATTGAAATGGGTATATATTTGTTTTTTGTTAAGTTGCCTAATAATTATGCACAGTAATAGTCACCTGCACACACATATATCCCCCTAAAATAGCTATAACTAAAAACAAACTAAAAACTACTTCCAAAACTATTCAGCTTTGATATTAATGAGTTTTTTGGGTTCATTGAGAACATGGTTGTTGTTCAATAATAAAATTAATCCTCAAAAATACAACTTGCCTAATAATTCTGCACTCCCTGTAAAGAAGAATATGCAGAGATACTGATCTAAAAATCCAGTATAAAAACTTTTTACAAATTTAATTAGAAGCTCCTAGTTTAGCATTGTTGATGAGTTTAGGCTGGGACACCCAGTGAAAGGGGGCGTATAAACAAAAAGAGCAGACACTCCCCCTTCTCAGCATATGAAAAGACAGATAACATAAACAGGAGCCAGAAGGAGTCTGTAAACATCAGACACTGTAATGATTTTCAAACTCCTAACCAAGCCCGACAAAGTTATTAAAAAATAAGTAAAACATTGTTACAAAAAAACTCCCAGATGAGCTATATAAATGGATCTTCTACAAAACATGTATGCACAGAAAAATCTAGTGCACAATATCCCTTTAAACACACATTAAAGTAATCTATTGCAGTAGGATTTGATTGAATATTTTTGGTTGCATCCTACTGGGAGAGTCATGGTCCACAACAAAGAGTTGTGAAAGAAACTGAAGATAGCTAATTTTTGAAAAGAGGAATATATAAGAATATCGTAGGCACTTGATGTTTCTGTCAAAACATCCTATAATATAGAAGGCCAAGTGTGTTTGTCCGAAACAGTCATGCGCAGTAGAGACAGCACAAGGACAAACACACCTGGCCTTACCTGACATTCTGTTTGTGGCGAAAGTGGGCGTGGCCGTGTGTGGGCAAGCATGAATGGGCATGACCGCGGGCGGGGTCGCCGGGCATGGTCAGCGGGAGAGAAATAGAAAGAGAGGGGGAGAGACAAAAAGAGATAGGAAAGAGCTAAAGAGAGGGGGAAGAGCAGAAGAGAGGGGAAAGTGCAGAAGAGAGGGGAAAGAGCAAAATAGAGGGAAGAGAGAGAAAAAGAGAGGGGGAGAGAGAGCAAAAGAGAGGGGGAGAGAGAGCAATAGAGAGGGGGAGAGAGAGAGAGAGAGAGAGAGAGGGGGAGAGAGAGCAAAAGAGAGGGGGAGAGAGAGCAAAAGAGAGGGGATAGAGACAGAGCAAAAGAGAGGAGGGGGGGAGGTGGGGAGAGAGAGAGCAAAAGAGAAGGATGGAGAGAGAGCAAAAGAGAGGGATGGAGAGAAAGAGCAAAAAAAAGGAGAGAGAGACAGAGCAAAAGAGAGGGGGGAGAGAGAGAGCGCAAAAGAGAGGGGAGGCAGAAAAAGCGCAAAAGGGGGGGGAGAGCGCAAAAGAGAGGGGGAGAGAGAGAGTGCAAAAGAGAGGGGGAGAGAGAGCGCGCAAAAGAGGGGGGAAGAGAGACAGTGCAAAAGAGAGAGAGAACGCAAAAGAGAGGGGGGAGAGAGAGAGCATAAAAGAGAGGGGGAGAGAGAGCGCAAAATAAAGGGGGAGAGAGAGCAAAAGAGAGGGGGGAGAGAAAGCAAAAGAGAGGGGGAGAGAGGGAGCAAAAGAGAGGGGGAGAGAGAGCAAAAGAGAGGTGGAGCGAGAGAGAGCGCAAAAGAGAGGGGGAGAGAGCGCAAAAGAGAGGGGGAGAGAGCACAAAAGAGAGGGGGAGAGAGAGCAAAAGAGAGGGGGGAGAGAGCAAAAGAGAGGGGGAGAGAAAGAGAGAAAAAGAGAGGTGGAGCAAAAGAGAGCGCAAAAGAGAGGGGAAGAGAGCGCAAAAGAGAGTGGGAGAGAACACAAAGAGAGGGGGAGAGAGCACAAAAGAGAGGGGGAGAGAGGGAGCAAGGGGTGGGACCGCTGTACTGCAAAAAATGGCCCGTGTGAACGGGCTTTAAGACTAGTCATTAATAAGTGGAGAAAATGTGGCACCACATAGACATTGCAAGATCAGTTAGACTCTGTCAGAAAGCTAAAAATGAAGAGGAATTTTACTTTCTAACATGACCCAAGATAAATAATGTACGATGTCCCTTTAAGAAAAAAACATGTTGTAAAATACAGTTCAATAACGCTAATAAGCTAAACTGATCAACCCACACCCGTCCTTTTCACCCTTTTCCTCCAAAATCTTGCTGCCCATTAGCAGTAAGGCCAGGTACTGACCCTTGAGAAAATTGCTAAGCACATCAGAAAACTCTGTGCTCAACTGCAGTCTCTTCATATTGGACAAATCCACTGTGACATCTGCCGTGTATTGATCCCTGCCTGTTGTGATTGCCATCCTCATTTTAACTACGCTGAGACCATTTTGCTGCTGGGTGGCATAAATGCTCGCCAGCATCATAGAAAAAGCATCCCTTTTGGGCTCCACATAGCACTGTATCATTGATGTTCTGGAGGGCAAATCATTAATGGTCTTCCTGTCAAGCTCCACTTAGGTCTTTGATGGAAGGTAGACTTGTTGCCTCCAAACCATACCTAATGATTGCTTTTACCACCGACAGTAGAAGAATCTGATCTAGTGGAGAGGCCTTTAAGTCACAGCCATCAAAACAGAACTCATTTAGAGAGACCATATTATAATAGCCCTTACTCTGCTCCCTTGTCACTGTTTGTGTCATCTTCTTCACATCTGGAGCCTTGTATTCAAAAGCTTGAGGGCATGCAAGAAAATCCAACAAAATCTTTTTTTTTTAAGATCTTATATTGTATTGTAGGTATCTCTCCTTCAAAAACCCTGCATAGAGTTAGATTATGAGTAGTGAACTAACTATTGTGAAAATATTACAAGCTGAAAATAAAAGTGTTTGCTCAAGCGCAATTGTGATTTACGCTCATAAGGTTAGAAGGATTTGAGAGCTCCCGTAAAGGGTAGGGGAAGGAAAAAAACTTGAATTAAGCACAACATAAATACACTTAAAATTACAATTACACTCACATAAACACTGTCTGATAAAAATAATTTTAATAAAAAAAGATTAAAAAGTTATAAGGGCTCCAAAAAATATGGTCTAAGATGTTTGACAAAAAAAGGGATGCAAAATGCTTTAATATTCTTGTGCCACTGGCAAGCCTCAATGAATAAATCATATTTCCCTGGTTTTAGTAGGTATATCTCTTCTATCAGGTTGGATGACTAAGATAAACGTATAGAAACACAGAGATGCAACAGCATATACAAATAATATAAATATTTCTTGGCAACAATGACAACCGCATAACCATGATGTTTCTGAAAGTAACACCTTATTCATGTGGATAACAGACATACAAACACAATTGCTATTTATACTATACAGGTGTGTACCTCAATTAACCCTTACAGCATTCAATAATTACAAAACAGCACCGTCTAATGGTTGCTGATAAAATCACACTTAGATACAGCCAAATATAGAAAAATCGCAACAGATAAATACATAAATATATTATCATCTTTATATATACAAAAGTCAAACAGGCTTACCATACATTGAGAAGATTATTTTACATAAATATAGACCAATCCGTTTCTATCAGGGTGCCAGGAATCAGACTGAGACGAGAAGTGCAAAAATAATCACACCTTTATTAATAGCAAAAAAAATAATAAAAAGTCCACAAGTCAAATAACAAGCCAGGAATCAAAACCAGAGCTGGTAGTCAGAGGAGCCGAGTCAGGAGCCAAAGCGAATAGACAGACGAGCCGGAATCAGGAACAAGGAAAACAGCAGAGTCAGGAACAAGCCAGGGATCAGGAACCAGGAAGGACGTCAGGCAGCCAAGTAATACACAGGAACTCTCACAAACAGGTCTGAGACAACGCAAAGGCAAAGCATACTGAACAGAGGCCCTTTAAATAATAAGTGATGACATCACAATTCTGAGACTGCATCCTGTCTCACATGGATGATGCACACCAATCTGGCCATAAAAGGAAGTGCAGGAATTGAGCAGCATCCCCCACAATGCACCAAGTCAGGAAGAGAGGTGAATAAAATGGCTGCCAGCAGCACATGGCAAACACAACAGGGAAAAAACCCTGACAGTACCCTCCCCTCAAAGACTCCTCCCCCGTGGGAGGACAAAAGGCTTATTGGGGAAACGGGCATGGAAGGCACGGAGGAGGGCGGGAGCATGAACATCAGAGGAGAGAACCCAAGAACGCTCCTCCGGACCGTAGCCTCTCCAGTGAACCAAATACGGCCCCTGGACATACGAGAGTCAATAATGCTGCTGACCTCATACTCCTCATGGTTGTCAACAAAAATAGGATGGGGAAAAGGCAACACAGTTGTAAACCGATTACAAACCAATGGTTTCAAGAGGGAGACATGAAAAACATTGGAGATGCACATAGCAGGAGGAAGGTCAAGAGCGTAGGCCACAGGATTAACCCTTCGGAGTATTCGAAAAGGACCACCATAACGGGGAGCCAATTTATTGGAAGGCACACAAAGGTTCAAGTTGCGGGAGGACAGCCAAACTCTCTCACCAACCTGGTAGGAAGGTGCGGGCAGACGCCTACGATCAGCCTGGAACTTTTGGCACTGCATAGAACAATGAAGGCAATCCTGAATCTGCACCCACGTGGAACGGAGTTGCCGGAGATGCTCCTCCAAAGCCGGAATACCCTGAGACATGAATGAATTGGGCAACAAGGATGGTTGAAACCCATAATTCGCCTTAAACTGGGATATCTTGGAGGAAGCATTAATAGCACTATTACGAGCAAACTCTGCCCAAGGTAACAGTTTAGACCAATTATTGTGGTGATCTGAGACATAGCAATGGAGGAACTGTTCCAGAGCTTGATTAGACCATTCCGCAGCCCCATTGGATTGAGGGGGATATGCCGAGGAGAAGGAAAGCTGGATCCCCATTTGAGCACAAAAGGAACGCCAAAATCTGGAGACAAACTGGCTACCCCGGTCCGACACTATCTCCTTGGGTAACCCATGTAAACGGAAGACCTCCCGGGCAAAAATTGAAGCAAGCTCCTGAGCGGTAGGCAGCTTCATCAAGGGAATGCAATGTGACATTTTAGAAAAACGGTCAACCACCATAAGGATAACAGTATTGCTATTGGAAACAGGGAGCTTGACAATGAAGTCCACGGAAAGATGTGTCCAAGGACGCTCACCATTAGCAATAGGTTGAAGAAGACCAACAGGAAGACGTCGAGGAGTCTTATTCTGTGCACAAACTGAGCAGGAGGCAACATATGCAGCAACATCAGAACGAAGACCTGGCCACCAGAATTGTCGAGTGACAGACCAAATAATTTGATTCTTGCCTGGGTGACTTGCAGCTTTAGGATAGTGGTAAGTGTGCAAAAGTTTAGTTCAAAGATTCTCAGGAACAAAACACTTACCACTAGGTTTCTCAGGAGGTGCATTGGTTTGTGCAGCCAGGATCTCCTCCCCCAAGGGAGAAGTCAAATTAGTACGTATGGTAGCAAAAATATGGTCAGGAGGTATAACAGGAGAAGGTACAGACTCCTCCTTGGACAGAGGCGAAAATTGTCGAGAGAGGGCATCAGCCCTAACATTCTTACTACCAGGCAGGTATGAGACCACATAATTAAACCGAGATAAAAATAGCGCCCATCTGGCCTGTCGGGGCGACAAACGTTTTTCTTGATATAGATAAGTTAAATTCTTGTGGTCAGTAAGAATGAGCACTGGCACGCTAGTACCCTCGAGAAGATGCCTCCATTCCTTAAGTGCCAAAATTATGGCCAGTAATTCCCTGTCGCCAATTTCATAATTGCACTCCACTGGAGACAATTTCTTAGAGAAGAAACCACACGGATGCAAGGAACCGTCAGGCATAGGACGTTGAGACAAGAGGGCACCTACTCCAGTCTCAGACGCATCGACCTCAAGAACGAAAGGCAGGACAGGGTTAGGATGAGCCAGAACTGGAGCGGCAGCAAAGGCATTCTTAAGACTATCAAAGGCCTTAATGGCAGTAGGTGACCAATGGAGTGGATCATTCTCTTTATGGGTCATGTCTGTGATAGGTTTGACCAAGGAAGAAAAGTTTTTAATAAACTTTCTATAGTAATTGGCGAACGCCAAAAAACGTTGAATAGACCGAAGACCAACTGGGTGAGGCCACTGCAGAATTGCAGATAACTTGTCAGGATCCATGGAGAACCCTGCAACAGAGATAACATAACCTAGGAAGGTTACTTGAGTCTGATGGAACTCACATTTCTCGAGTTTACAAAACAGGCCGTTCTCACGTAGTCTCTGAAGAACCCATGTAACATCAGAACTATGAGCCTCAAGTGTGGGTGAGTGTATGAGGATGTCGTCTAAGTACACCACAAGACACTGTTGCAACATATTTCGTAGGACATCATTAATAAATTCCTGAAAAACAGCAGGAGCATTACATAGGCCAAAGGGCATTACAAGATACTCATAATGCCCGCTCCTGGTGTAAAATGCTGTTTTCCATTCGTGACCCTCCTTAATCCTAACGAGATTGTACGCTCCTCTCAAATCAAGTTTAGTAAAGACCGTAGCTCCCTTGAGGTGGTCAAAGAGTTCCGTAATAAGCGGTATAGGGTAAGCATTCTTAATGGTAAGACAATTAAGACCCCTATAATCGATACATGGTGTTAACTCGCCACCCTTTTTCTTCACAAAGATGGAAAGCAGGATTTGCGGATGATCCCCCGCGACAGAGCATCGGCAACATACTCCTCCATAGCACAATTTTTCTGCAACAGACAGAGGGTACACCCGGCCCCGAGGAGGAATGGCTCCGGGTTGCAGGTCTATGGCACAATCGTAAGACCGGTGAGGAGGCAACGTACCAGCACGCACCTTGTCAAACACATCTAGGAACTCTTGGTACTCCTCTGGCAATTGAGAAACCGAAGAAGTGCACAAGACTTTAACTGGTTTCCGAAGACAAGTGGAAATACATTGCAGGGACCACGACAAAATTTCGGACCTGCGCCAGTCAAGACTGGGATTGTGCTTTTGGAGCCAGGGATAACCCAGAACAACCGGAAAATGTGGAGAGTTTATCACCTGGAACTGGAGGGTTTCAAAATGGAGAGCCCCAAAAGTCATGGACAACTGAGCAGTTTTGTGAGTAACGAGTGAGGGCTGAAGGGGTCTACCATCAATGGTCTCAATAGCAAGCGGAAGGGACTGAGGCAAAACAGGAATGAAGTGCTTTGATACAAAAGCACTGTCAATGAAATAGCCCGCAGCACCGGAGTCAACAAGAGCCTGGGTGACTATGGAGGAGTCCACCCAGGAAAGGACAACCGTGACCAAAGGTTTCTCCTTAAGTGGTTCCGGGGACAAGGATAAACCACCCAAGGTCTGCCCTCGACAGGACCTTAAGTGTGAGCGCTTCCCGGCCGTGTAGGTCAATACTTTAAAGGTGGCCCTGTAACCCACAATAGAGGCAGAGCCCCTCCCTCCTCCTAAAGGCCCTCTCCGCCGCGGAGAGGCGCGTGAATCCCAGCTGCATCGGCTCAGTAGTACCTGGTGACTCGGGACCAGGAGGCATGGGAGGAGAGGGAGGCATGGGTGGGAACGAACACGTAGGAGACAACGGAACAGGAGGCTTCCGCAAGTGTTCCTTGAAAGAGGGCCTCTCTCTGAGTCTGATGTCAATTAGAATAAAAAAAGACACCAATGCCTCGAGATCCTCTGGTAAATCTCTGGCAGCAACTTCATCTTTAATCATATCAGAGAGCCCATGAAAGAAGGTGGCAACAAGGTCTTCATTGTTCCAACCTACCTCTGCGGCAAGCATACGGAACTCAATAGCATACTGAGCAACAGATCTTGTACCTTGCTGAATGGACATGAGTCGTTTAGCAGCAGAGGAGGAGCGAGCCGGAACATCAAATACCCTTTGAAAGGAGGAAACAAATTCAGGATAATTTGAAATCACAAGTTTATTAGTCTCCCACAAGGAATTAGCCCAGGCAAGAGCTGTGTCATAGAGTAACGAGATGAGAAATCCCACCTTAGCTCTGTCAGAGGGAAACGCCTGAGGTAACATCTCAAAGTAAATGCCCACCTGGTTCAAAAACCCTCTGCACTGAATAGGATCGACACCAAATCGCTGAGGTAGAGGGGCAGAACCGGACATGCTCCTGGTAGGCATAGATGCAGCAGCGGAAACAGGAGCAGCCATAACTTGCGGGACACTTTGGTCCAAATGTGCAGTGCGAGTCAGCAGGGTTTGCAGGGCTAGTGCAAATTGATCCAAGCGGCGATCCTGTACATCCATCCTGGAAATGATGGCAGGTAAAGGTGGATTATTAGCACCATCAGGATTCATGGCCTTTGCGTAATGTCAGGGTGCCAGGAATCAGACTGAGACGAGAAGTGCAAAAATAATCACACCTTTATTTATAGCAAAAAATAATAAAAAGTCCACAAGTCAAATAACAAGCCAGGAATCAAAACCAGAGCTGGTAGTCAGACGAGCCGAGTCAGGAGCCAAAGCGAATAGTCAGACGAGCCGGAATCAGGAACAAGGAAAACAGCAGAGTCAGGAACAAGCCAGGGATCAGGAACCAGGAAGGACGTCAGGCAGCCAGGTAATACACAGGAACTCTCACAAACAGGTCTGAGACAACGCAAAGGCAAAGCATACTGAACAGAGGCCCTTTAAATAATAAGTGATGACATCCCAATTCTGAGACTGCATCCTGTCTAACATGGATGATGCACACCAATCTGGCCATAAAAGGAAGTGCAGGAATTGAGCAGCATCCCCCACAATGCACCAAGTTAGGAAGAGAGGTGAGTAAAATGGCTGCCAGCAGCACATGGCAAACACAACAGGGAAAAAAACCTGACAGTTTCCGTATTGAGGCCCAAAGGTTGTAAAGTCTCTAACTTGAAAATCCAAAAAGCCTCCCTCTGTTTCAAGAGGATATATCTATCATCACCTCTTCAAGGCCTTTTAACATGCTCAATAATCTGGAACCACAATTGGGATATATGATGGCCAACAATAATGAAATTAATAGATACAGGAGCATCAATGCTTTTTCTCCTAATATCTGACTTGTGCTCATTGATTCTTTCACTTGTTTTCCTGGTGGTCTCTCCTACATACACCAGTCCACATGGACACTTAATTAAATAGATAATGTACTCTATATTACAGGTATAGTAGCTATTAATGTAAAAGTGTCTTCCCTGTTTGTGGAGAGGTAAAATTGGGACCTTTGATCATATTAATACAGCTGAAGCAGACTAAACAAGGGTAACATCCCTTATTATCTGATGTAATATATCATACACTATCCTTCTTGCTATGCACTGTCATATCTAAGCAAATGATTAACTTTTACCACATTACCATCCCTATAGACAGTGGTATCCACAAAATGAATGGCTACCTTGCTAAAGTTCACCTTGAACTTAATTTGTCTAGATTGGCAGTGTGCACTACAGTGTAAGTGTGCTGGACTTCAATTCACTGTCTTTAAGATAAATGTATAGCAAGTTTTAAATGCGATGATAGCATCTCAACAGAGATGGGGTAAGGCTTAAAGTGAACTCAAATTCTGCAAGAGTTTGAGATCCACCTTGAGATGGTTCCAGCCTTCAACTTCTCACTCTGAGGATAGTCAAATCCATACAATAAAACGTTCTTCACAAGCAGAAAACTTTCAGCAGACCAGATTGAGAGCTTTTAAAGTTCAATGTTAGGGCAGAAAGTAGATTTGTCTAGGATTGTAAACTATCCATGAGTGGCAGAATTTATTTTTTCTTTACTTAAGTTTTAAAGAGGAAATGCACTAACAATTAACAACGAATAAACGAAAACAAAAAATAAACAGATAAATGAGAGCTTTCACCAGTTATGTAAGTTGAAGAGCTAGTTCAGTGTTCTGCAGGCGACTCTTCACCCTCCTGGATATGGTCTCTCATATGTCATGCACCTTTAAGTTTTCTGTCATGATAAATGTGCTGTTGCAAAAGGGGGCTAGAATTCTATTCCAAACAGTGTTAAGTAAACTTCGGAGATATGGTTCCCATTTTGTCATAAAAGATTTTATTCTGTTGTCAATCTCACCCTTCACTTCGGCTTGTTCCCACAATAGTTGGGAGCATACGGCAGTCCGCAAGGCAGAGAAAGTGGGGGGTCTGGTGTGTATCCAGAAGTGAAATATAACTCAACTCATGAATGCTGGAATTTTTTAGCAGCTTACATAATGGCTGTAACCGGAAGTCCCCCACAGCTATCTTTCAGCAACTTTTTAACAGATTTATAGCGGTACAGGACAATGTCTAATGTATACCAAATAAGTGAAATAATTTTCTGTACAAAAGTAAACTACAATAGATGTGATCTATAAGTAATAGCATTATATAAAAGAATGCTATATATAAAGAATTATAGAACAGGTATCTAAATTTAGTAACATTACAATTTTAAGATAGGGTGGGTTATTATTGTAGATGTTTAAAGAAAATGTTTTAGGGAAATGGGTTACAGAAGGTTTTAGGCTTTATACGTTTTGCAAAACATGGTACTCTCTAAAGAGAATTTTGTACAGGATTTGACTTTTTTATTTTAAGCATTCTTTAGCAGTGTATAGATTTCACAATAGTCAGACTATTGATTCATTTCTAAATGTATCAATATTAAGAAGACTCATGTGCTATACAAAAAAAAGAAATACTCAACAATTTTGAACAGTCTGTAGAAGTATTTATTCAAATTAAACATAATTTGAATACCACAACTATTGTACAAGTAAATGCATGCATACGCATCAAGAAAATCTGAGTTTCTAAAATGTTATTTCAATAGCAATACCGAAACAGATGCACTTATTCAGTGGTTCAGCTGCACATATCATATAATTGCAAGCTATTCATAGATCTAAGAATGGACATTCTATTCTTGATCTGACAAATTGATGTTCAGTCAAATAACGTTACCTCTATTTTATATATATATATATATATATATATATATATATATATATATATATATATATATATATATAAAATAGAGAGCTGTGCTGTCCCCAGAGTCACAGGCAGTTAACCCCAGACAGGTCTGGGTGCAAGAACCATAAGGAAAAATTACAGAACAAATTAATATAACACACAGAGAAAGTCCAGTACTCACTTGCAAGCTCTCAGCTAAGATTAAAAGCAAAAATGGAAGGGTTAGTTACCGCATTTGGCCAAATAGGACAAGCCCAGGCACCACGTCAAGGTCCCTTCCAAAACCTGGGACCCTAAAACAGCCACACAATGCAAGCTTTCAATCTAACAAACTGGGAACAAGTGAAGGGTTCACGGGCTTAGCTGAGAGCCTGCAAGTGAGTGCTGGACTTTCTCTGTGTGTTATATTAATTTGTTCTGTCATTTTCCCTATGGTTCTTGCACCCAGACCTGTCTGGGCTTAACTGCCTGTGACTCTGGGGACAGCACAGCTTCCTGGGAGTGGCAGTGAGCACCCAGGGCTGAGCATGTTGCAGGGTCATAGGATGTGTACCCAGTCCAGTCTGAGAGTGCAGTCCCCTTCAGTGTTTTGTATATGTCTTGGGTGATTACATAAGCCTGTGCACCCTTCACTTGTTCCAAGTTTGTTGGATTGAGAGCTTGCACTGTGCGGCTTTTTTAGGGTCCCAGGACTTTGGAAGTGACCTTGACGTGGTACCTGGGCTTGTCCCATTTGGCCAAATTCAATAACTAACCCTTCCATTTTTGCTTTTAATCTTAGCTGAGAGCTTGCAAATGAGTGCTGGACTTCCTCTGTGTGTTTATATATACAGGGAGTGCAGAATTATTAGGCAAATGAGTATTTTGACCACATCATCCTCTTTATGCATGTTGTCTTACTCCAAGCTGTATAGGCTCGAAAGCCTACTACCAATTAAGCATATTAGGTGATGTGCATCTCTGTAATGAGAAGGGGTGTGGTCTAATGACATCAACACCCTATATCAGGTGTGCATAATTATTAGGCAACTTCTTTTCCTTTGGCAAAATGGGTCAAAAGAAAGACTTGACAGGCTCAGAAAAGTCAAAAATAGTGAGATATCTTGCAGAGGGATGCAGCACTCTTAAAATTGCAAAGCTTCTGAAGCGTGATCATCGAACAATCAAGCGTTTCATTCAAAATAGTCAACAGGGTCGCAAGAAGCGTGTGGAAAAACCAAGGTGCAAAATAACTGCCCATGAACTGAGAAAAGTCAAGCGTGCAGCTGCCAAGATGCCACTTGCCACCAGTTTGGCCATATTTCAGAGCTGCAACATCACTGGAGTGCCCAAAAGCACAAGGTGTGCAATACTCAGAGACATGGCCAAGGTAAGAAAGGCTGAAAGACGACCACCACTGAACAAGACACACAAGCTGAAACATCAAGACTGGGCCAAGAAATATCTCAAGACTGATTTTTCTAAGGTTTTATGGACTGATGAAATGAGAGTGAGAATTGATGGGCCAGATGGATGGGCCCGTGGCTGGATTGGTAAAGGGCAGAGAGCTCCAGTCCGACTCAGACGCCAGCAAGGTGGAGGTGGAGTACTGGTTTGGGCTGGTATCATCAAAGATGAGCTTGTGGGGCCTTTTCGGGTTGAGGATGGAGTCAAGCTCAACTCCCAGTCCTACTGCCAGTTTCTGGAAGACACCTTCTTCAAGCAGTGGTACAGGAAGAAGTCTGCATCCTTCAAGAAAAACATGATTTTCATGCAGGACAATGCTCCATCACACGCGTCCAAGTACTCCACAGCATGGCTGGCAAGAAAGGGTATAAAAGAAGAAAATCTAATGACATGGCCTCCTTGTTCACCTGATCTGAACCCCATTGAGAACCTGTGGTCCATCATCAAATGTGAGATTTACAAGGAGGGAAAACAGTACACCTCTCTGAACAGTGTCTGGGAGGCTGTGGTTGCTGCTGCATGCAATATTGATGGTGAACAGATCAAAACACTGACAGAATCCATGGATGGCAGGCTTTTGAGTGTCCTTGCAAAGAAAGGTGGCTATATTGGTCACTGATTTGTTTTTGTTTTGTTTTTGAATGTCAGAAATGTATATTTGTGAATGTTGAGATGTTATATTGGTTTCACTGGTAAAAATAAATAATTGAAATGGGTATATATTTGTTAAGTTGCCTAATAATTATGCACAGTAATAGTCACCTGCACACACAGATATCCCCCTAAAATAGCTAAAACTAAAAACAAACTAAAAACTACTTCCAAAAATATTCAGCTTTGATATTAATGAGTTTTTTGGGTTCATTGAGAACATGGTTGTTGTTCAATAATAAAATTAATCCTCAAAAATACAACTTGCCTAATAATTCTGCACTCCCTGTATATATATATATATATATATATATATATATATACTGTGTGTATATATATATATATATATATATATATATATATATATAGTAATACAGACAAGCATTCCAGATCACCATAGAAATGCTGCAACAGAAAATGTACTCTCTTCATTGAACTATATATATTTATATCCATCCTTAAAGGGATATGAAACCCAAGATTTTTCTATCATGATTCAAATAGAACATGCAGTTTTAAACAACTTTCCAATTTACTTCTATTATCAATTTTTCTTTGTTTTCCTCTGTATTTTTGGTTGAAAAGCAGAGACTTAAGCCCATTTCTAGAGCACTATATGACAGTAGATGGCAGAACTGAGACCTACCTAGGTAACTCTTCAACAAAGAATATAATGGGAACTAAGCAAATTTGATAATAGAAGCAAATTTGATTTTTGTTCTAAATTGTATGCTCTGTCTGAACCTCAAAATAAAATGTTGGGGTTTCATATAATTTTAATACAGATGCAATTAATTGGTTGTGATCTGACCTGCAATCATTTTGTTATAGGGAATAAAAAAACAAAGAAATGGACAATATGTGTAACTTAGTCTTGCAACTATAGAGCATTTTCAAAACTCTAGGGGCTTGATATTCAAAACCTCGCCGCTCAGGCAACATATTCTACAAAGTCTCATTGGTACTGCGAGGTCCTTAAAAATGTTTTTAGAAGCACAAATTTGATAGAAATTGAGAAACGTTTATGTTGCATAGTGTTCTTTATGTAAACAGATTTTCCTACATTACAATACACGGCCTAACACAATCCCACACATTTTGTGTGATTTCTCTCAATGCTGGTGAGGTTTTGAATATCAGGCCCTTAGAAAGATCAGTAAAATGAGGTTAGTATGGGCTTTCAAAGTTGAGGACAGTCACATCCATCAGGAAACCCATTATGGAATGTATTTAATGGCTTCTCATACGATTGAACTATAAAAACCTATTATATAACAAAAGGTACTATACATTCAATGACGTTAAGTAATATTAGAACATATATGTTCTGCTTCTCGCCAGTAAATCACTAAACACATGACTGGGTTTTTTCTGTGCTGTACTGTATATGAGTCCTGACTACAATGAACCATGGATTTCATGCATTTGTAGATAGGTTCTCAGTTGCATTGCATCCACTTTCTCCCTTAGAGGATTGAAACAAGCCAATTGTAGCCACCAATCAGCAAGCAGTACCCAGGTGCTGCAAAAAAAATGGGCTGGTTCCTAAGCTTACATTCCTGCTTTTATAATGCACTTTGACCTACACTATGTTGTTGGTCTTTCCATAGTGATGACAACATTCATTTTGTAACAATTCTTGGTTAACTCTTTACAAGAATTATATTAACATATTCTTAAAGACAATTATAAGTCTCCATATTAATTAGCTGGATTAAACAAAAAAACTATTAAACCTTGAAAGATTGCTTAAAGGGATATTCCAGCCAAAATTGGAAACCACATAGGTGCATTTCGGTATTAAACACAAGCAATTTTATAATATACATGCATTAGCAAAAATGCTTCTAATAAAAGCTACAGCTGTTTCAAAAGTGTATTTAAGTATGCACCGTGCACCAGCATTTTAAACACAGCACTTGCTCGGAGAGCCTAAGGTGCTTGTACCATCTGGTAATGATTCAATTTGTTAATTGTTGACATAATACAAGCCCCAACGGATTATATGAGCAGCTGCACTATTTAAAATGCTGGTGCACTAAGAATAACTAGCTATGTTTCACATGCACGTGCAGAGAAAAATGCTTACACTAAAACAGTGATAGCTTTTACTAGAAGCATTTTTGCCAATACATGTATATTGCAAATATGCTTCTATTCAAATATGTAATTAATCTATGTGCATTTAAATTTTGACTGTGATGTCCCTTTAAAGCTGAGTTGAGCTTTGCTCCTTTGAAAAGTGTTGAAGGTAACGCTACTTCTGTAGTTCTCCACTGTACTAGTTCAAATTCTCATGTTCTGACTACATCAATTCAGAAATTGCTCTGCTGCAAGTTCTCAGTAAGTAATCTTTGTAAATGATATAGGGGCTTATACTATTATGTTCTGTTTAATTGGAAGGTAATATTACAGTAAGATTACAGCCCTGGCAGAGGATTTTTTCTTCAGTGCACTTTTACTTGCTGTGATCTCAATCTTCTTGATCATTTTAACCATTAACATTTAATTTTTAGCTTTTCAGATAAAGCCGGTTTACTACAATCCTAAGTAGAAAAATCTCAAAGAGTTATTGTTCCTTGAAACTACGTGTCTTATTTATAAACTGCGTTGGACTGATAAAATAATGAAAAAGCTGTTCTATTTTATATCTCCTTTTAATTATTTAGTCTATTGACAGAATCCCTTATTTAGGGAAAACACTTTTGTTTATATTGAGAATACATTTTATTATATTTAGAATCACCTTGAATCTATATAATAAGAGAATAAACCATAAAGAAAATTAGAAAAATCATAGCTAAAGATTGGGGCAGAACAGCATGATTCCGAATGACAGCTTCTTAAAGTAGTAATCAATAGATTTTATCTGAATTGTTTGCTCTAAATTGGTACCTGACAGCTGAAAGCACAATCAAAGATACCCTTCCCTAATGCTCTTATTAATGCAGAGATAGCCTGAATCTTAAAATTAAAATGAGAGCGCAGATCACAGAAATATACATGATAAAAAGAATGGTTTTATGTATTTTTCAATTGGATTTCAAAACTCATCTACTCTGCAACTGATGAAAGGTTGGACTATTTTCTGTTGCAGAATAAAATTATTGTGAGTTCTAGATAAAAGCATTAACATATAGTTAGCATAATCTTAAAGAGACAGTAAATGTAAAATACATTTTAGTATTGTTGGAAAGTTTGAACAATTTTGTTGCAGTAATGTTTTCATATTTTGCACAAGGGTAGTGGGCTTGTATTTCAAGCCAACACCCCAAATTTAACAGTGGTTATTGCATCACAATTCACTGTTTACTATTGTGTTAATGCCCTCAGTTAAGCAAGATTGTTTTTGAATGCAAAACAAATTATCCTTTTTTTTTTTTTAAATACAAATTCAATACTAGGTACATATATAGGTTATAAATTGTTTTTCTCTTGGGCTGCTTGCTCCGCTGAAGGCAAACAAATAAAAAGAGACGTAAGTAAACAGTGGATCGCAATTCTATACATATCCAGATCCACCATTTACATTAGAGTCACAAGGAACTGATCTGTATTGCATTTATACCGGACTGACAGAGCCAGGAATGTGCACGCTGTGACCAGAAATGGGTGAGCATATTAAATGTGACTTTAAAGGGATGTTTAATATTAAATACATTCTAGACACAATGATGTATTCAAAGCAAAGATTAATCTTAGAGTAATATGTACATGTATGTATTACAATTATATCAGTTGTTTACATATTTAAAAAATTAAGTGTAAAGGTTAAATATTATAAAATAACTTTAGTTTCTATAAAATAATGGGTGCTGCCGTTTGAACTAGTTTTCTATTTATCTCAGTTTGTGCAAACAAAGTTGTGTGGAATCCCTTTTAGATTATCTTATGTTCTACATAGCCTAGTTTGCACACAGTCTCTTTTATATCTGCACCCGATTGTCTTCAGCGGGGGAAACAGATAAGGGGCAACTTAAGTTTAAACAAGGTGGAATCCTTTATTATATAGAAACTCAATGGTATTTAGAAAACCAGTAATGTCCAGAGTTGAATTATAGGAAAAGGGACAAAATAAAAAATGAATTATATACAGTATATACAGTATATATGTATATATATATATATATATATATATATATATATATATACGTTTTTTTAACTGCACATAATTAATCATTTTATATTACAGTCTCATACTGTTTAATATCCCTTCAAAATACAGAATATTATGCTGGCTTCTCTTTAAGACAATTTTTTTTATTCATTCATATTTTTGCTTTGGTACAAAAAAATATGTCATATTATTATCTCATACTTACTAAGTAATGTGCATCTGATATTACACTTTGTAATGTCTGATTCGTTGCACTTTAAATAGGTTATCAATATATATATACTTTTTGCTCCATAAAAAAAAAATATGTTACAAATGTTGATTGCTATGGAGGTCTGCCTCAAGTTGTAAGACCTAATTTTGCAGTATAGATAAAAGTTTTTGTTTAAAAATATAAAAATATAAAATTAAACACTGCCTAAATTTACTAAGTAATTTTTTTATATACTTAAAGGGACAGTCTAATAAAAATAAAACTTTCATGATTTAGGCATCCAATTTTAAACAACTTTACATTTATCAAATTTGCTTTATTCTCTTGGTATTCTTTATTGAAAGCTAAACCTAGGTAGGCTCATTTTCTCATATCTAAGCCCTTGAAGCCACCTCTTATCTAAGTGCATTTGGACAGTTTTTCACAGCTAGACAGTGCTAGTTCATGTGTGACATAAAGATAACATTGTGCTAACTCCCGTGGAGTTACCTAGGAGTCAGCACTGATTGGCTAAAATGCAAGTCTGTCAAAAGAACTGAAATAAGGGGGCAGTCTGCAGAGGCTTAGATACAAGATGATTTGTAAAAAGTGTATTAATATAACCGTGTTGGTTATGCAAAATTAGGGAATGGGTAATAAAGGGATTATCTATCTTTTTAAACAATAAACATTTTCAAGTATATTGTCCCTTTAAAAGGGCATTTATTCAAACAGAACACTTGTTGGGTGTAAAACTGTTTGTGTCTAACACAAAGGCTATATAAGTTATGGCTATGAAGACTACATAGCTATGCTCTAGGCACATATTGGTGTACAAACGACAAATTGATTGAGTGAAAGAACTTGTCATTCACCATTTCTTTATTTGAAGGGCCTGAGAACCATGCAAGTACAATATATAATTCCCAGGCAACGCTAATTTTATATTCACAAATCTAACAAGTATGTCATTGTGACAAAATACTCAGAACTTTAGCAAATGAGGACTGGTTCTTTCCTCTTACAACACCCTTGTAATGGAAAATATCAAAGAAAGGCAAATAGGTATAGCAACATTTTTATAAACTCTGAGATTACCTTATTTGCATGAGGTCAATGATTCAAGTCATTTAATGATGTTATAAATGGTTAACATCAAGCAGCACCTATTCACTTCTACTTATTTAACACCAGGAGAGTTACACACTGACAGCTAGACTACGAGTTTTGAGCACTACAGGGAATTTTACAAATGTAGCAAAAGTTGCGTTATTTAATCCCCTATAGCGCTGCCATTACAAGTGTTTCAAAACCTTGCTTGTGAGGGCGATATGGTGCTTTTAAGGTCCATACCGCACAAAAAACAAGCGCTGTTTTGACGTGCTGGTGCACGCTTTGCCCATAGACTTCAATGGGGAGAGCGGGACAGAAAAAAATCTAACACCTGCGATCGCGGAATGAAAAGCCCTGTAACGCAGCTCCATTGATGTCTATGGGGAAAAAGAAAATAACATTTAAACCTAACACCCTAACATAAACCCCGAGTCTAAACACCCATAATCTGCCGCCCCCGACATTGCTGCCACCTACCTACAGTTATTAACCCCTAATCTGCCGCTCCGGATATCGCCTCCACCTAAATAAAGTTATTAACCCCTAATCTGCCACTCCCAATATCATCACCACTATTCTAAAGTTATTAACCCCTATTCCGCCGCACCCCAACATCGCCGCCACTATATTAAAGTTGTTACACCCTATTCCGCCGCTCCCCGACATCTCCTCAACTAAATAAAGTTATTAACCCCTAAACCTCTGGCCTCCCACATCACTACCACTAAATAAAACTATTAACCCCTAAACCACCAGCCCCCCACATTGCAACAACCTAAATTAAACTATTGACCCCTACACCTACCCCTAAACCTAACTCTAACACTCCCTAACTTTAACATAATTAAAATAGATCTAAATTAAGTTTACAATTATTAACTAAAAAATACCTTTTTAAAACTAAATACATACTTACCTGTGAAATAAAAGCTAAGCTAGCTACAATATAATAGTTATATTGTAGCTAGCTTAGGTTTTATTTTTATTTCACAGGTAAGTTTGTATTTATTTTAACTAGGTAGACTTGTTAGTACATAGTTATTAACTATTTACTAACTACCTAGTTAAAATAAATACAAACTTACCTGTGAAATAAAACCTAAGCTACCTTACACTAAAACCTAAAATAAAAAAAAATAATTTTAAGCAGCTCTCATTCTTTTGGATGATTTATCATCCAATAGAATGAGAGCTGTTTAAATCCTATTGGCTGATTTAAACAGCCAATCAGATTTTAGCAGCTCTAATTCCTATTGGCTGATTAAAAAATTTCAGCCAATAGGAATGCAAGGGACGCCATCTTGGAACTCGTACCTTGCATTGAAGATTCAGTGTACAACGGCGACCATATGAAGAGGATGCTCCGCCCCGGATGTCTTCAGAATGGACCCGCTCCGCGCCGCCGGGATCAAGATAGAAGATGCCGTCTGGATGAAGCTTGGATGAGGACTTTGCTGCCGGCATAAAGATTGAAGAGGCTGTCTGGATGAAGACTTCTCACCGCCTGGATGAAGATCGTTCAAGCTGGACTTCAAAAACTGGAAGTGGATCTTCAGGGGTTAGTGATAGGTTTTTTTTTAAGGTTTTTTGGGTGGTTTTTGTTTTAGTTTAGGGCTTGGGCATTTGATAGAGCTAAATGCCCTTTTAAGGGCAATGCCCATACATATGCCCTTTTCAGGGCAATGGGTAGCTTAGGTTTTTGTTAGAGTTAGGTTTTTTTATTTTGGGGGTTGATTGGGTGGTGGGTTTTACTGTTGGGCGGGACTTTGTATTTTTGTTTACAGGTAAAAGAGCTGTTAATCTTAGAGCAATGCCCTATAAAAGGCCATTTTAAGGGCCATTGGTAGCTTATTGTAGGCTATTTTTATTTTATTTTGGGAGGGCTTTTTTATTTGATAGGGCTATTAGATTAGGTGTAATTCTTTTTTATTTTTGATCATTTCGTTTGTTATTTTTCTTACTTTAGTGTTTGTTATTTTTTGTAATTTAGTCTTTTATATTTTTTGTAATTAGATACTTTGTAATTTTTAGAGTACTGTTAGGATTTTTTTAATGTGTAGTTTAGTCAAATTTAATTGGTAGTTAGTTTAATTTTAGTTTGCTAATTATATTACTTTAATTGTTAGTTTAAACTTAGTTTTTTTAATTTGACAGGTAAGTTTTAATTTAATTTAAGGTAGGAAAATTGTAATTTTAATCTAAAGTTAGGGGGGCATTAGGTTTAGGGGTTACTAGTTTAATTTAGTTTATTGCGATGTGGGGGGCTTTCAGTTTAGGGGTTAATCGTTTACTTTGGTATATTTTGTTGTGGGGGCTTGTGGTTTAGGGGTTAATAGGTTTATTATAGTGGCGGCGGTGTAGGGCTTAATAACTTTAGTATAGTGAGGACCATGTGGGCGAACCGCAGATTAGTGTTTGCAATGTGGGAGGGCGGCGTTTTAGGGGTTAATAACTTTATTATAGGGGTGACGATGTCGGGAGCGGCGGAATAGGGGTTAATATTTTTTTTTAGTGGCGGCGATGTCGGGAGCAGCAGATTAGGGGTTAATAAATTAATTATAGTGTTTGCGATGCGGGAGGGCCTCGGTTTAGGGGTTAATAGGTAGTTTATGGATGTTTAGTGTAGGTTTGTAGCAGTTTAGTTATGAGTTTTATGTTACAGATTTGTAGCGTAAAACTCACAAATACTGACTTCAGATGGCGGTACGGAACGTGTCGTTTTAGGCTGTAACGCAGGTTTTTTAGCCTCAACGCAAAACTCGTAATACCAGTGCTATGGGAATCCCATGAAAAAACATATTTTTTACGAGTGCGGTACTGACTTTGCGCTACAGGCTAAAAGGCTTGCAGTACACCTATACCGACAAGACTTGTAATGGCTGTGTTACTGTTTTAATGCTGAAAATACCATATTTTCAACGTTAAAAGACTAACGCACAGACTTGTAATCTAGCTGTAAGTGTATCAATATCTGTTTTACAAAAAAACTGCAATGTATTTCAAATGCCCTCATTTTAATTAAAAGTGTCTCTTCAAAAGCCTCTGTCTCATATTATCTACATTGCAGTAATTATCCTAAAGCTTTCTCTTTAAATGCTTATTGATAATATGACATTTCTCATATAAAAGTTATAATGTGTGCTATATACATATATATATATTAATTTGCTGAGCAAAGCTTTTGACCTGAAGAGAAATTATACAGTTTATTAAATCTAATATTGTTTACATTACCAATCATATAAAGATGTTAATATGTTTCACAATGTTTATTACACTAATTATTTATTTCAGTTTCTGAACATTTTAAGAAAAGAAAACGTTTAATCTGATTTGACACTAGATGCTACTGCAAGGTCGCTTAAAATACTAAGCAGAATAGAAGATCGTATAGAAAATAGCAGAAGTAGACATGACCAGGGGCGATATCCCACTATCTTCAGTTAATGGTATCTGTCCTGATTTATAGACCTGGCTCTATCCAGGGATGAAACCAAGGTTTATGTTGCCTGTCTCTTCTTTATTATCTCTCTTAAAGTTTATGTCTTCAAATATGGTCTGGTTATGAGTTAGCAGTACATGATAGATCAATACCTCAGTCTGACTGAGGAGCTGAAAACATGTTCATAAAAGCTGAAATAGGACAATAAAACTATGCATGGTTTGAGGTCTTTGTTGTGGAAATGGGAAATTTCAGTGTGTTTGTTCTGGTGAAGCTGCAACATGTGTTATTTATTTATGTTGCTTCAATGCATCTTAGCATTTGTTCAGAGCAATTTTACCAAGGTACCAATTCACAGTTCACGGTGACCCTTAACTTGCACAGGTGGATAAACAATATTATATTTTTTAAAGCAAAACAGACACCAAACCTATTTGGCTTTATGAATTTCTACAATTTACTTCCTATAAGAGGTCTGAGATCAAACAATGCAAGACACATGAAATGCACCCAGTGGGCACCATCCAATTGCTCCTTTATCTTATGTTTTTTTGCCAAAATGGTCGGATATTTTTTTCAGTAGAGACTTTGAAAATGGATTACAAAGTTTAAAGGGATAATAAACCCAAAATTTTTCTTTCATGATTCAGATAGGGAATATAATTTCAAACAACATTCCAGATTACTTCTATTATCTCATTTGCTTAATTCTTTAAATATTCTTTGTTGAAGAAATAGTAATGCACATGGGTGAGCCAATCACACAAGGCATCTATGTGCAGCCGCCAATCAACAGTGATTGAACCTATCTCGATATGCTTTTCAGCAAAGGATAGAAAAGGAAAGAAAGTTGTTTAGAATAACATACTCTTTCTAAATCATGAAAGAAAACAATTGGGTTTCATGTCCCTTTAAGCTGGATAAGTGCCTCTCTTCATAAAGTTGTCCCTAGACAGCAAACTGTTTTGCCTGATAACAAAACCTTAGGGATATTGTATTGTAAATTTCCCCCCTTTAGTGCCAGATTAGAAGTGGAGCACTAAATATCGCTTTCGTGAAAGTGATATTTGCACTCCACTGAGTAATACCAGCATACGCTAAAGTGCGCTGGTATTACATGTTGTCAGCAATGCAAACACAAGCTCACATTCGCATTGCTGGAAAGCATTGCGCTCACAAGAGCGTACTTCCATTGTCAGAGACAGCGCAGAACCTAAGCACAGCGAAGGTGGTAAGGAGGGCCGCGATGGGCAGCAAATATAAATATATATATATGATTATATACTGTATATTTATATTTATGTGTTAATATGTGTATACACACATATTAAAACCAAAAGTTTGGCGTGTGTATACAATTTCATAACGGTCAACAAAAATAGTCTCCCATTTAGAAAGACAAAAGTCCCATCCAGTTTGTGTCGTTTAAAATATAACTTTTATTAAGCATTATGTAAAAATCTAACTTTTACAGACCTGGATCGAGTTCTGGTAGTAGTACTGTGTACTTTTAGTAAATACCTCCGACTCCCACTGTTGCGTCACTAGACGCGTTTCGCAGAAGCTTTCTCAATAGTGTCACATGTCTTCAGTTACCCGGTCACCGGTCTTCAGTTCTGGCCTCCGCTCCGTGCCGGCTTGTTCCTGGAAGAAGATAGAAGAGGTCGCTGCTTGGAAGAAGACTTCAGCGCCGGACTTCAGGAACCGTGAGTACCTATCTGGGAGTTAGACTTAGGCTTTTTTTTAATTTTTGTGTTTTTTTTTTTTTTTTAAGATTAGGGTTTTAATGGGCACTCCTAAAAGAGCTGAATGCTCTTTTAATGGCAGTAAAAGAGCTGAATGCCCTTACAAATGCCCCTTTAGGGGCAATGGGTAGTTTAGAATTTTTTAATGTTAGGTTTATTTATTTTGGGGGTTTGGTGGGTGGTGGGTTTTACTGTTGGGGGGGGACTTATAATTGTTTTAAAATGCAAAAGAGCAGTTTAAATTAGGGCAATGCCCTACAAAAGCCCTTTTAAGTGCTATTGGTAGTTTATCATTAGATTAGGGGGTGTTTTTATTTTGGGAGGGCTTTTTTATTTTCATAGGGATTAGGTTTAATTTTTTTATTTTGGATAATTTTGTTTATTATTTTCTGTAATGTTAGACTTTTTTTTAAATCTTAGATTAATTTAATCTTATTTTTTTTTAATTTTTAAGTAATGTTAGACTTTTTATTTTAATTGTTTGTAACTTAGTATTTTTTAATTTAGGTAATTGGGGTTAATTTAGGGGGTGTTATGTTAGGGGGCTTAGTAATTTAATTAGTTATTTGCGTTGTGTGGGTTTGGCAGTTTAGGGGTTTAATAGTTTTATGAGACTTATTGCGTTGTGTGGATTTGGTGGATTAGGGTTAATAGATTTATAAGGTTTGTTGCGATGTGAGTTAATGACAGATTAGGGTTTAATAGTTCTAATAGGGACTTTGTGATGTGGGTTAATGGCGAATTAGAGGTTAATACTTTTATTAGATAGTTTGCGATGTTGTGGTTGGTGAATTTAGGGGTTAATATTTTTACTAGGTAGATTGCAATGTGGGTGAATGGCAGATTAGGGGTTAATACATTTATTAGGTAGATTGCGATGTGTGTGAAAGGCAGATTAGGGGTTAATAGTTTAATTAGGCTTATTGTGTTTGATGGGGCGGATATAGGGGTATACCATCTCGGGTCTATTTTTGGGAGGCGGGTTAGACTTTTACGGAGATTTGACTTGTTTTATTTTCTTAGGCGCCGGCAGTTTTTAAAGGGAGTCACGTAAGTCACTGGAGACTCCAGAAATTTGTATTTACGTACATTTCTGGACATCGCTAGTTTATCCGACTTACCGCACTTTTTGAACTGCCGGCGGGGTTTATGTAATACCCTGATGTGCAAGGTGAATTTACGGACGGCATGGGTTTCAGCAGTTGCACTGAAGCCTGTGCCGTATATGTAATCTTGCCCCTTATCTCTGGTTAATTTTATAAGCGCTAATTGCTACAGCAAGCTCGTGGTAGCAATAACCAGCCACTTGTAATGGCTGGTTAATTATCACAATAATTTAGCGCTCCACTTGTAATTTAGCCCTAAAGGTGTTGCTAATCATCAGTTATACCTGCTTGAGTTTATTATATAAATTGTATAACCCATTTATTTTTATTTTGTCATTTGAAATAGCTAAGTTCGGGCCACAGCTGCTGGGGCTGGCCATCTACGATTTAAAGAGGTGGTTGCGGTGATGCAGCTGTATTACCTCTCTTTACAAAATATTTCCTTGTAAGTTTTGTGTACTAGATCTTGTACCATTTTGTAGGCCTCCATTGAATGGTTTCTAATGTCTAGTAAAGTCACACTGTGAGACAAAGTGATACATGATTTTGAGTGTCTTTTCCAGATCACACTATGGATAATCATTTTCTCACTGTGAAAGGAAGTTGTGGCCACAGTGTTCCCTGTAAGGCCACATTTGGTGAGCGTCAAAGCAGTGTAACAGTTAATTAGGGAACTGCAACCTGCAGTTAGCTATCAAATGCTACAGCAGTGATGGTGTGTTGTGTAACTACATTTCCCATGAGGCATAGACACTCTGCATTCTAATTGGGCATTATGGGACATGTAGTTCAGAAACTTCAGGGGTGCCTATATAACAGCAATCGAAGAAATATAATTTAATTCTGGGGGGGAAATGAGGAGAAGGAGTGTTCGAGTAATCCCCTTGAGAAAATTGGGGTGTATGGACTCCCAGCGCTGATTTTTATACCCACTCCAGCCCTGAGTGTACCCTATAATTGATAACATTTAAATCTGTAGTGTTTTTAGCTTTACTACTGTCATTTGCACACTGTTTTATGTCATATTTATATTTAATTTTCCTATTGAAGTATTCACAACAGAGTGAAGAGCTAGCATGAATACATTTTCCACTGTAAACTCACGTAGTGCACATTGCAGTGACTTCAGTTGGTTGAAGCCTCATTCACCCTGCATTATACACAGTGCATTGCTTTAACCTCCATATTGCCAATATCCCACATACATGTAAGTATATATATATTCTCGGTAACCAACACAGAGTAGGAATTTGACCCCCATGTTGCAAGTAACACACACAACAAAGATTTAACCTGTTACAACCAGGGGTATTACACTTACCAATGCTGGGTCGGATATCTGGTGTCGAGGTGGTGAGGCAAGTTGTGCACACTTCTCCCTCTAACCAGAAAAATGTATATTTGTACTAGACAAAGGTAAATGATGTCACTTACATCATAACACATAATACTTAGAATAATGTAGAGCATCTTGTTGTGCTATTTGGAGACACCATTTTGGAGTATTCAAATCTTATTGTATTGTACATTTTTCTCAGCTTTAATGCGTTTATAAATAGCTCCTTCACCTTTATTTTGTCATTTCAAAAATGCCTGTTGAAACCATCACCAAAACCAAACTTCAAATGTAAATGCTTTAGTATTCTGTATAGCTAAGCTTTATAAACAAGAGGCAGCAATCAATAGGGTGGAAGAGATCGCGCAATTTAAAATAAACATTTTATTACCTATCTAAGGGGCTGATTATCTAAACCTCACCAGATCAGACGTGGTTTCTCATACTGACCCTGGCAGGGGCTGCCCTGGTGAAAGTATCTTAAAACACTGTCAGCCACTGCGAGTGGCAAGATGTCTCCTATTTAAATTAATGGAGCTCGCTGTACAGGGAAACTTCAGTGTGTACTGTAGGGCGATGTTAGCAGTGAGCAGAGGGCGCACTTTAATAAATCCTACAGCCAAAATAAATCACATTACGCTGCTTTTTGCATATAACATCTTACAATCGCCTGTATTTTCGTATGCAAATGATATTCTATTAGGGTATTATGGGCCAGATAGCACTAGGCGCGTAAACGTGATTGCAGGGTTTTTTACGCTCAAATCCTCATTACAAGTGGCACACTCCACTTCACAAACTACCTATTTACCCTATTAACCGTTAAACCGCCAGCCCCCCAAATGCAAAGTAACCCAACATCTAAACCCCCTAACCTAGCAACCCCTAAGATAACCCAAAAGAGACTAACCCTGCCTTTACCAAATAAAACCTAATTACCTTTAAAAAATAAAAACATACCTTAAAAATGAAAAAAAATATCCTTACCTCTAAAAAAAATCCCCTACCATTACAGTTAAAAAAAAAACCCTACCATTTAAAAAAACAAAAATTAACATTACATAAAAAAAACTAACAAAAAATAAAAAACATAAACCTTACAAAAAATAATAAATAAATTACCAAAAATAAAAAAGAATTATGCCTATTCTAACACCCCAAAATAAACCCTCCCCCCAAAAAAAAACTATTCTTAAAATAAACTACAAATAGCCCTTAAAATGGCCTTTTGTAGGGCATTGCCCTAAAGTTATCCAGCTCTTCTCTGAAGAAAAAAGAATCCCTTCAACCCTCTAAAAATAACCCCCCAACCCCAAAAAATAAAAGAACTATCTAAAAAAAAATAATCTAAAAAGTGCCCTGAAAAGGACATTTAGCTCTTTTGCTGCCCAGGGGTAAAAAATAAAAAACCTAATTTAAAAAAAAAAAAAAAAAAACACCCAAAAAATAAAAAACCTAACTCTAAACACCAAGATGATAGTCACAGAAGATGATAACGACGGCACTCCATCTTCATCCCGGGGGTGCTCCATATTCATTCTGGCAGCGACCTATCTTCATCCCGGTAGCAGTCTATCTTCATTCTGGCAGAGGTGGCGGCCGCAGTGGTCCTCATCTTGTAACGTTGAACACGGAGCTCCTCTTCATGAGGTCACCAGCCGCACACTGAATTTTGAATGCGAGGTACACCTTTTATTTTAGGGTACCCTTGCATTCCTATTGGCTGATTTGCATGTTCAAATGCAAATCAGCCAATAGATAAAGCTTTCATTCTATTTTATTTTTTGTAATTTGTTTATTTTTTGTTAGGTTAGTGTTTTTTTATTTTTTGTAATGATATTTTTTTTTATGTAATGGTAGGTTGTTTTATTTACTGTAATGGTAGTTTTTTTTAATATAATGTTAGTTTCTTTTATTTTAATGTTAGGTTTTGGGTTTTTTGTAAGGTTAGTGTTTTTTATTTTTGTAATTATAGTTTTTTTTATGTAATGGTAGGTTGTTTTATTTACTGTAATGGTAGTTTTTATTTTTAATATAACTTTAGTTTCTTTTATTTTAATGTTAGTTTTTTGGGGGGTTAAAGGTAAGGTTGTTTTTTTTATTTTTCAGGTAAGTTTATTTTTTAAAGGTAGTTAGGTTTTATTTGGTAAAGGTAGGGTTAGTCTATTTTGCAATAACTTAGAGGTTGTTAGGTTAGGGGGTTTAGATGTTAGAGGGTTACTTTGCGTTTGGGGCCAGGCGGTTTAGGGGTAATAGGGTAGTTCAGACTGTGCGATGTGGGGGGGGGGGGGTTTAGGGGTTAATGGAGTAGAAGCTTACTTTGCAGTGGGGGGTGGGAGGCTTAGGGGTTATTAGAGTTGGGGTCTTATGGTGATTCGGGTAAGCCCGCTAGTAGGGTGTTTTCCTCACTTTTTTGTTCCATTGATTTCTATGGGGCAGTAGGCGCGCGATAGCGTAACTGCGCTAGTGGTAAAACTTTTGCACTAGTGGGTTAGCGCTGGGGCAATAGGTTTTTACTCGTAATACCAGTGCAACCCAGCTCGCGCAAAAGGTTTACCGCTAGCGAAGTTAGCGCTCTAGTGAAAGCGCTAGTTAGTGCTCCACTAGTAATCTAGGCCTAAGTTAAATATTTTGTCCTCACCACCTTTATATTTGCGAGAAGAAACAGTGAGAACTGAAGGGCAGAAATGTTTAAAGAATTATGCTGGGACTTGAGAGAAAATGTTATTTGTGTCCATCGAACGCCCATGTTCATCCCATTTTACAAAAACACAACAATTACACTGTGTATTTTGCACTTATAAGTACAAATTTTAAGTATTTTTTTGCACATACAGTTTACTTAAATTATGATTTACGCCGTGCAAACTTAATATGATTTATTCCGGTATAATTTACATACATATTTGACATTTTTGATAAAATAAGATTTTTGATGAAGAATTTTGTAATGATTTTTCTTTCCTAAGATATGGTGAGTCTACAGCTTGAGTAATAGCTGTTGGGAATATCACTCCTGGCCAGCAGGTTCTTTCTTTTTCAAAGGTCTCTGTGAGGAACTGTGTCCTCTCATACCTTGTAACTGTCTACATGCCGGACAATGGAGCAGGTAAGTGCTTTTTCTTCCAGTTGGGGAGACCATGCATTTAACAAATGAAAAGACACTGCTTTTTTATTGGGACATAGATAATCCTGTTGTATGGGTTACACTGGGGCATGAAGCAGGCACTGTAGCATGTGTGAGACTAACATTTAAACGCTTTTAAAAAGAAAGGGTAAAATGTTTTTATTAGGCTTTATTTTCTGGCACATATTTACTTGAAAAAACAATACAAATTTAAACTAAAAGTAAGGCTGAATTTTCTATTTCAGCAGCTTTTTCATTTCCCCTTTGCTTTATAATAAAGCAATGCAACGTTTTAAACTTTCAGGTTTGGAATACTGGTTATTTCTGGTACTCAATGTACCAGGAAGCTATTTTTAGTGCCTCTCTGTGTCGCAGCAGTAATTTGAGCTCGCCAGTTGCGTTCACATGACCGGCTTATCTTCATAATGTTTCTGAGGAAAAAGTTGTTTTTCTCCATTTCTGGGTGATCCAGTCTTAATTGGTAGCGATAAGGCACCACAGTAATTGAGGTGTGGGGTTGCCTGAGAGGTATTTTAGAAGTTTATTTGATGTTTATTAAATGTTTTTTCTTAACTTTTCTCACATAATTTTAGCTGGGGATCGATCCTAATTTGGGATAAAATTTAAAGTGCATTTTTTCCTTGGCTTATTTTAATTGAATATTAAAATCTTTGAAACTTATCTGTACAGTTTATTTACTGCTTCACAACATGTCTGATATGGAGCAAGAGCCTGCTCTCATGAATTCATGCTTATTATGTTTAGATGCACAAATTGCAGATCCTATGCAATTTTGTTCTTCATGTGTCAAGAAAACCTTGCAAAATAAAGGTATAATTTTTTAGCCTAATGTTTCTCAGGATGATGCTGTTAAAATAATATCCCAGCTTTCTCCTGCTACGTCCCAAGCCTCAATGGCATTACATGCAGTGCCCTGCAGTTCCTCTTCTCATGAGTCTGATGAGGAAGATACATCAGGACTTTCTGAGGGTGAAATCTCAGATTCAGACAGTATAATTCCTTCTTCTGAGACTGAGGTGATATCCTTCAGATTTAAGCTTGAACACCTTTGTGTATTGTTAAAGGAGGTTTTAGCTACTTTAGATGACTCCAATACCTCTGTCGTTGTGACTCCTAAGAAATCTAGTAAACTTAATAGTTTCTTTGATGAACCTTCCACTTCAGAGGTATTTCCTGTGCCGGACTGTGCTATGGACATTATCTCACAGGAATGGGCGAAACCAGGGGTGTCTTTTTCCCTGTCTGCCATTTTTACTAAAATGTTTCCTGTCGAGGGCTCCATTAAAGACCCTTGGTATACTGTACCCAAAGTTGAAGGGGCCATTTCCCCTCTGGCTAAGAGAACCACTATTCCTATTGAGGATAGCTGCTCTTTTAAGGATCCAATGGACAAGAAGCTGGAGGCTAATTTGAAAAACTTTTATGTTCATCAAGGTCTCCAATGGCAACCTGTGATGTGTGTTGCCACCGTGATTAGTGCAGCATCTTATTGGTTCGATGCCTTGTCTGATTCACTTCAAGGAGAGACTTCCTTGGATGAAATTCAAGATAGGATTAAAACTCTTAAGTTGGCCAATTCCTTTATTTTAGATGCCATTTTACAGGTTTTTAGACTAGGAGCTAAAACTCCTAGTTTCACTGTCCTAGCTCACAGGGAGTTATGGTTGAAATCCTGGTCTTCCAAGCAGGAACAATCCAAGTCTTCTTGGAAACCCAATCAGTCTTGGAACAAGGGGAAATAATCAAAGAAACCCGCAGCTTATTCCAAACCAGCATGAAGGGTTTGCCCCCGATCCAGGAATGGATCTGGTGGGGGCAGACCTTCTCAGTTCTTTCAAGCCTGGATACGAGATGTCCATCTCTCAATATTATCTGCAAACCAGATAAAGAGAGAGGCGTTCTTGAAATGTATACAACATCTTTCCTCCCTGGGAGTGATAGTTCCAGTTTCAGTGCAGGAACAGGGTCTCGGGTTCTACTCCAACCTATTTGTGGTTCCCAAAAAAGAGGAAACTTTCCATCCTATTCTAGACTTGAAGTGTCTAAACAAGTTTCTCAAAGTTCCATCCTCCAAGATGGAGACTATACGCTCCATTCTTCCTTTAGTACAAGAGGGTCAGTTCATGACAACCATACACCTACAGGATGCATATCTTCATGTTCCCATTCACAGGGACCATCACAGATTCCTGAGATTTGCCTTTCAGGAGAAACATTTCCAGTTTGTGGCCCTTCCATTTGGTCTAGACACAGCTCCCAGAATTTTTTCAAAGGTTCTGGGGCCTCTTTTGGCAGTGATCCATTGTCATGGAATTGCTGTGGCACCCTACCTGGATGACATATTGGTTCAGGCGCCATCTTTTCAACAAGCAAAATCTTACACAGAGATATTGTTGTCTTTTCTTTGTTCCCACGGATGGTATGTGAATAAGGAAACAAATCTCCCTTTCCCCTGCTACAAGAGTAGTGTTCTTAGGCACCATAATAGATTCTCTATTAATGAAGATTTTTCTGACAGAGGTCAGGAAAAACAAAATAATTTCCTCTTGCCTCTCTCTTCAGGCTACTGCTTATCCTTCAGTGGCTCAATGTATGGAGTTAATCGGTCTGATGGTGGCTTCCATGGACATCATTCCTTTTGCTCGATTCCATTTGTGAACCCTCCAGTTGTGCATGCTCAGACGATGGAATGGCAACCATGCAGATCTATCTTAGAGAATAGAGTTAGATCAGTCGTCAAGGGACTCTCTCCAATAGTGGATTTCTCAGGAATATCTGTCTCAGGGCACTTGCTTTCGGAGACCTTCCTGGGTGATCGTTACCACGGACGCCAGCCTGCTGGGCTGGGGAGCAGTCTGGAACTCGTTAAAAGCTCAGGGCCTTTGGACTCGGGAGGAGTCTGCTCTTCCCATCAACATCTTGGAGTTAAGGTTGATTTACAATGCTCTATTGGCTTGGCTTCAGTTGTCCTCAGCCCAGTTTATTAGGTTCCAGTCAGACAACATAACCTCTGTGGCTTACATCAATCACCATGGAGGAACTCAGAGTTCCTTAGCCATGAAGGAGGTTACTCAGATTCTTCAGTGGGCAGAGACCCACAATTGCTGTCTATCTGCCATCCACATTCCAGGAGTAGATAACTGGGAAGCGGATTTTCTGAGCAGACAGAATTTTCATCCTGGGGAGTGGGAACTCCATCCGGAGGTGTTTTCCAGCTTAGTCCTCAAATAGGGGGTTCCAGAGTTAGATCCGATTGCGTCCCGTCAGAACACCAAGGTTCCAAGGTACGGTTCAAGGTCAAGAAATCCCCAGGCCATTCTGATAGATGCTCTGGCAGTTCCTTAGGTTTTCAGGTTGGCATACCTGTTTCCTCCATTTGCTCTCCTTCCATGAGTCATTGCTCGTATCAAACAGGAGAGGGCATCTGTGATTCTAATTGCCCCTGCGTTGCCTCGCGGGATCTGGTTTGCAGACCTAGTGGAGATGTAATTTCTCCCACCTTGGAAAATACCTCTGAGGAAGGACCTCCTTCATCCAAATCTCATTTCTCTGAAGCTGACTACTTGGAGATTGATTGCTTAATTTTATCTAAGCGTGGTTTTTCTGAGTCGGTCATTTAGACCATTATTCAGGCTCACAAGCCTGTTACAAGATTTACCATAAGATATGGCGTCAATATCTTTATTGGTGTGAATCCAAGGGCTACTCTTGGAGTAGAATTAGAATTCCTAGAATTTTATCTTTCCTTCAGGAAGGCCTGGAAAAGGGATTGTCAGTCACTACCCTGAAGGGTCAGATTTCTGCCTTATCAGTTTTACTACATAAACGTTTGGCGGATGTGCCAGATGTGCAATCTTTTTGTCAAAATCAGGCCTATCTTTAAGTCTGTTTTTCCTCTTTTTAGCCTTAACCTTGTTCTTAAAGTTTTACAGCTGGCTCCATTTGAGCAGTTGCATTCCATAGACATTAAGTTGTTATCTTGGAAGGTTTTGTTTCTTGTTACTATCTCTTCTGCTCGAAGAGTCTCGGAGCTCTCAGCTCTGCAGTGTGATTCCCCTTATCTTATTTTTCATGCCGATAAGGCGGTTCTTCGTACTAAGTTAGGTTTCCTTCCTAAGGTTGTTTCTAATAGAAATATCAATCAGGAAATTGTATTTTTAATATTTTTTCTATCAATAAAATGTTTTACATTTTATCCTATTTTTGGAGCGCTAGTCTGGTTATTGCAGAGCCTGCCACTCACCTTCTTGTTCCTGTTGTCTATAAGCGATTTGGAGTCTATCGCTGGCTACGGCACTCTGCCAGCAGTTTTCATTGGAGGATTTCAGTTTTACTTGCCGGTTCCGGTTCCGGACGCTGCTATCCCGCACTCACCTTCCGTGTATGCTAATTGTTGTTCCCTCTCTGTGTCCTAATCCTTCTTCTTCCAAAGTACGTTTGTTACACAATTTGGATGTTGTACATGCTCTTAAATTCTACTTACAGGTGTCTAAGGATTTTCACCAGTCCTCTGCCCTCTTTGTCTGTTTCTCTGGGAAACGTAAAGGTCAGAAAGCTACTGCTACTACTCTTTCTTTTTGGTTAAGAAGTATAATTTGTTTGGCTTTTGAGACTGCTGGACAGCAGCCTCCTGAGAGATTTATGGCTCATTTCACAAGAGCTGTTTCCTCTTCTTGGGCTTTCAAAAATGAAGCTTCTGTGGAACAAATTTGCAAAGCTGCAACTTGGTCTTCTCTACATACTTTTTCCAAATTTTCCAAATTTGATATTTTTGCCTCGGCTGAGGCTTCTTTTGGGAGAAAGGTTCTTCAAGTGGTGGTGCCTTCTGTTTAGGACTGCCTGTCTTGTCCTTCCCTATTTATCTGTGTCCTCTAGCTTGGGTATTGGTTCCCAATAGTAATTACTCAAGTCGTGGACTCACCATATCTTAGGAAAGAAAAACAAAATGTATGCTTACCTGATAAATTTATTTATTTTCGGATATGGTGAGTCCACGGCCCCATCCTTTATTTTAAGACAGTTGTCTTTTGACTATAACCTCAGGCACCTCTACACCTTGTTACACCTTTTTCTCCATTTCCCTTCGGTCGAATGACTGGGGGTTTTGGGTAAGGGAGTGATGCTTAGCAGTTTAATTGTGGTGCTCTATGCCTCCTCCTGCTGGCCAGGAGTGATATTCCCAAAAGTAATTACTCAAGCCGTGGACTCGCCATATCTGGAAAGAAGAAATTTACCAGGTAAGCATAAATTTTGTTTTTTATGTAACTACAAATTTAATTCTGCACTTTTGTTATGTATCCATCTCCTTCCCAAACAAAAATGCAGTATATGCCCTGATATTTAAAACATTGATAAACTTGCCTTTTCTGGCCTCATCAGCCTTGCAGTGCATTGGTCTGTCGATATGTATAATAGGGGATGGACCCGAAAAGTGCAGACGAGTGGCGGGGTGTCTTCCATAGGAAACAGGAATCGCAACTTCTACAGAAGTACGTCAACTTCTTTTGGTTGATTGGACCAAGAATTAAAAAATCAGCCAATATAAATGCATGGGCACTTTTATATAGAGGAACCTTGCATTCAATCTTCAGTGTGCAGCGGTGACTGCAGGAAGAGGACCTCTGACAGAAGTTAAGAAGAAAAGAAGTATTGGATTGAAGAAGAGGAATGTCGGCATTAAGAAAGAAGAGGAGCACCGCCGTAGCTGGAGTCATGTTGGGTGACTAGAAACTTTACTGTTTAGAGTTAGGATTTTTTGGGGTGGATTTCTTTTTAGACTGAAAAAGCTGAAAAAACTTTAGGGCAATACCCTACAAAATTAGGATTAGGATAGATAAAGATTTTTTAAGAATAGGGTTTTGTTACGGTTGCCTCCAGGCTGGCTGGAAGTTGGACCGTAGAAAAGGATGCTCCTAGCGCTCACCAAAGGAGCAGCAGCACCGTAGACTCTATAACTGCTGCGTAGCCACCATAAGTAATGCAGACTCTATGAACCACCGCTGCTGGGCTGGTATCTCGCCGTCTGCTCTGCGCCCTGGACCTATAACCAGGCTCCAGTAGGTGAACCTCTTCCTTCTGTAGCAATCCCTGTAGCTAAGGGAGTATGAAGAGCATAGCAATCCCTGTAGTGATTATAAGCTGTATCCTACAAACATGAGTCAAAGCTTCAAGTTAGAGGGTCAACATAGGTCTGATTAGACAATGGGAAAATTATATCACTAAACTTAATTAGAGCTGATCCCAGCAAACTTGTATTTAGAATGCTTCTTGAAGCTGAACAAAGTTATCTCTGTAGTTCTGACCGAAGGGTCTGTCACATAGCACTTAATGGCACACAATGAAACTGAACCAAGTGGGAGAAAGCCAGGGACAAGTAATTTCACAGGTCTGGGGACATAGTCTTAAAGGGGCATTGTTCACCAAAGTCACAATATGTCCCCAGACGGTTCTTAAAGGGCCACACACACCCAACAAAAGTCAATATGTCCTCAGGGGCACAATCTTCCAGGGGCCATAGTCATGTGGAAGGAGGCTGGCAAATAGGCTTCTCCAAAATCCAGGGAAGCAGGGCAATTTTCCATTTAAAGGGCCAGTTACAAACAGCAGTTTGTAACATATCTCCCCTTTTGGAGGGAGACTAACCAGGCACCTGACCTTCTGCCGGTCAGTGCCTAAGTTAGTCTCGCAACCCCCCCACAAATAATCGTTAGCAGCAAAGTAGCCCCCCCACAATACGTAGTACTGGCCTGTAAGTTCCAGGTTGTAGGGTGAAAGTGTAGCATCCTCGGCCTTCCTGGCGCAGCTGGGCAAATAGCTGATGGTACTTGGGGGGCAGAGGCCAGCGGCACTCTGCCCTGGTGCCAGAGCTTCTGCTGGGGTGAGGGGTTTGCAGGCCAGTTCTGTAACAAGGACAAGGTCTGTAGGGAAGAGGCCAGCAGCGCTCTGTCCTGATGCCAGCTCTTCTGCTGGGGGAATTGGGGCATAATCCTGCCCGGTGGCAAAGGGAACGTGGGGGTCAGTGGGGGTTAACATCTCCACTGTTAACCCTGGGCCCAAGTTAGGAGTTAGCTGGGGAGGGGGAGATTGGCTTACCTCCTCCTCCTGATACTCCGGCGGCCGTTGGGAAGGGAGGTCGATGCTCTCCGCTTCCTGTGGAACATGCTGCGGCTGGGGAGAGAGACCGGTTGTCTCCTCTCCCTGGAAGGCACACTCCGGCTGGGGAGGGAGGTCGATGCTCTCCCCTCCCTGTAGCTGGGTCTGTCGCTGGGGATCTGGGCCGCCGGCCCAGCATCCCTATAGGGCCGGTAGAGAGACTGCGGTCCCATCTCCACCTGCCTGCTGGGGGTCCTCCCAGGACCAGTCTATGAGGCCTGCTGCCTCTGGTATCTCTGGTTGGGGTTGGGGAAGGAGACCGGTTGTCTCTTCCCTCTGCACAGTATACTGCCGCTGGGGAGGGAGGTCGCTGCTCTCCTCTCCCTGTGGAACATGCTGCGGCTGGGGAGAGAGACCAGGTGTCCATACCCTCAAACTCCACAGTTGGCGCTCAAAGGCTCGTGCCGCTTCGTTCTCAGTAGCCAATTCCCGGATGAGTCGACTGACTACCTCCTGTGCAGGGTCTGGACCATATCGGACTAGCCGCCTCTTTACCTCTGGAACGAAATCAGCGCCCTCATAGCGACGGATCAGGTTGAGGTGCTCTTCACAGGGTTCTGACCAGTGTCTTGTCAGCTCCATGCTGCTGTAGGTAGGGACGCTGCGCAGTGGCTAGCGTTGCCCTCAATTACTCTCCTACGATACCAGTGCTGTCGTGGTGCTGCTCCTTGCGCTAGGACGCGATACCACCGCTGCCGCCAAATGTTACGGTTGCCTCCAGGCTGGCTGGAAGTTGGACCGTAGAAAAGGATGCTCCTAGCGCTCACCAAAGGAGCAGCAGCACCGTAGACTCTATAACTGCTGCGTAGCCACCATAAGTAATGCAGACTCTATGAACCACCGCTGCTGGGCTGGTATCTCGCCGTCTGCTCTGCGCCCTGGACCTATAACCAGGCTCCAGTAGGTGAACCTCTTCCTTCTGTAGCAATCCCTGTAGCTAAGGGAGTATGAAGAGCATAGCAATCCCTGTAGTGATTATAAGCTGTATCCTACAAACATGAGTCAAAGCTTCAAGTTAGAGGGTCAACATAGGTCTGATTAGACAATGGGAAAATTATATCACTAAACTTAATTAGAGCTGATCCCAGCAAACTTGTATTTAGAATGCTTCTTGAAGCTGAACAAAGTTATCTCTGTAGTTCTGACCGAAGGGTCTGTCACATAGCACTTAATGGCACACAATGAAACTGAACCAAGTGGGAGAAAGCCGGGGACAAGTCATTTCACAGGTCTGGGGACATGGTCTTAAAGGGGCATTGTTCACCAAAGTCCCAATATGTCCCCAGACGGTTCTTAAAGGGCCACACACACCCAACAAAAGTCAATATGTCCTCAGGGGCACAATCTTCCAGGGGCCATAGTCATGTGGAAGGAGGCTGGCAAATAGGCTTCTCCAAAATCCAGGGAAGCAGGGCAATTTTCCATTTAAAGGGCCAGTTACAAACAGCAGTTTGTAACAGGTTTTTTATTTTTTATTTTATTGGGCAAAAAAGCTTTTAGACTTTAGGACAAGGCCCTATCAAATGCCCTTATCAGGGCAATGCCCAATAAAATGCCCTTCTAAAGGCATCTTTTTTAGGATAGGGTTTTTTTTAATTTAGGATTTTTTTTAGTATATGGCTTTTTGGGGGGCACTTTAGGGCACTGCCCTACCAAATGCCCTTTTAAGGTCAATCTTTTTTAGGATAGGAATTTTTTCTTAACTTGGTTTTTTTTAGGATATATATATATTTTTTTAGAATAGTTTTTTTTTTTATCGGTAATAGAGCTAAAATTTCTTTAGGGCAATCCTCTACCAAATGCCATTTTCAGGGCAATTTTTAAAGTAGTTTTTGTATATAAGTTTTTTGGGGAGTGTAGGGGTTACTTTTATAGTAGAGTGGGGTTGTATTTTTTAGAAAAAGAGCTAAATCACTTTAGGGCAATGCCCTATAAAAAAACTATTTTTTTTAAAAATGTTAGGGTTTGTAATTTTGTGTAACTTAGGGGGTGTTAGGGGTCTTTGGGGTAGCTGTTAGGTAGTTAAGTAGTGTAGTTTGCATTGGGGGGTTGTGGCGGTTTAGGGGTTAATAGGCTAGGGTTGTTTTTGTTGGGGTTGTGGTGGTTTAGCAGTTAATAAGTTAGGGGGTGTTTGCAATTGATAGGTTAGGGGATGTTTGCGTTGGGGGGTTGTGTTGGTTTAGCGGTTAATAGGTTAGGGGGTGATTGTGTATGGAATCGGTGTGGTTTAGGGGTGAATAGGTTAGGGGTTGTTTGCTTTGGGGCAGTCGTGGTTTAGCAGTTAACAGGTTAGGGGGTGTTTGCATTGGGGGTTTGTGGCAGTTTAGGGGTTAATAGGTTAGGGTTTGTTTGCATTTGGGGTTTGTGCCGGTTTAAGGGTTAATAGGTTAGGAAGTTTATAAGGTGGGCTATTAGCGGTTAAGGGGTTAGTTAGTGTCGAGTTAGTTTGCAGTGGTGGGTTATGTCGGTTTAGGGATACATAGTTATATTTATTAGGCTTGGTGCTAAAAGGGATTCTTTTCATCGCCAATGTCAGCGACAATGCTGCTTGGAATATTTCACCAGAATCGCCACCCATTGTGATTTATAGTAAAATGCCTCTCAGCGATGCTGCCTTTAAACAGTAATCTTGGCACTTTTTAATATTTTGCCGGCATTCTTGATATTGTGCCAGATCCCTTTTGAATATATCGCTGCCTTGCAGCAATTTCATGCCCTTAGTGAGACACCCTGTTTTCAGGGTGAAAAGTGACTTTATATAATTCCACCAGGGAAATAGAAGAACTGGCGAGCATTCCAGCCAGAGATCTTTAGATAATTAGCCCCTAAGTATTGGCCATTTTGTAATAAAACATTTTTTTTCCAATTGCTCTCAATTATAGTATAGCAACAACAACAATTATTGTATATACAAAAATAAGCATAAAGGAACTATTTCCCATACATTTTATACTCTGCAGCTACTATAACAAGTCTTGTGGAACACATTAAGGGGAACTTATATTGCTGCACAATATCATTTTAAGTAATGGGAGGCATATATACCAAGAAAACTTGACTGTGTGTTGCTGGGAAGCTCAAAATGTGCTGCTTAAAGGGACAGTCTAGTCAAAATGAAAGTTTCATGATTCAGATAAGGCTTGCAATTTTAAACAACTTTCCTATTTACTTTTAACATTAAATTTACTTTGTTCAAACTTTAAAAGTTAAACCTAGGTAGGCTCATATGCTAATTTCTAAGCCCATGAAGTTTGCCTCTTATCTCAGTCCATTGTGACAGTTTTTCACAGCTAGACAGCGCTAGTTCATGTGTGCCACATATATAACATTGTGCTCACTCCCTTCAACACTGAATGGCTAAAATGTAAGTCTGTTTAAAGCACTGAGATAAGGGGGCAGTCTGCAGAGGCTTAGATACAAGGTTATCACAGAGGTAAAAAGTTTATTAATATAACAGTGACGGTTAAGCAAAACTGGGAATGGGTAATAAAAGGATTATCTATCATTTTAAATAATAGATGGCATCAGAACCTAAGCGCAGCAAAGTGCTTAAATAGTGCAGCGAATGCAGCAAATATAAATATATATTATATGTGTTAATATGTGTATATATACACATATTAACACATAAATATGTATGTATATAAGCATATAACCTAAACCAGGTTGGTGGGTGTTAGTATGTAGCTGAAACACTGTTGCCCATGCTTGACCGTCTTCCACTGTGATGCAGAGAGAAACCACTTATGGGAATAAAGCCTGTGTCCGTGTTTGCAGCGTTATACTGCCCGGCGTTCCTGCAGCTGACACAGCTCCCAGTGTTCAGCCCTCCTTGATGATGTCATCAGGGTCATACCGCTGACCCAATGGTTCTCCTTGCGGTTACCTGGGATTCTGCAAGCGCCCTCCAGATGGAATAACTGGTGTAATAGGCAATATCCAAAATAATTGAAGATGTCCCCAAATTAAGGATCTTGTAAATCTTCAATTCTTTATTCAGACAGTCTTAAAAACAGCAGATGCGGTAAAACAAAGGTGAGTATGTTCAGACTGTTACGTTACATTTTAGTCTACAAGGGCCATAAACAGGGCAGAATTGTATAAATCCTTGAACAAACGCAATACTTAGCTCTATTCATAGTGACAAACCTGCAGCATTCATCTGTCAGTAATGAAGGCTATCACACATTAAAAACCGGGGTTAAAAACCGACAAAGGTTCAGCAGCTCAAGCATTGCAGCAACTTCCCAAGTATTGGTAATAACTATGGATGCTGTTATAATATTATTGTTTAATCCATATGAGCTGATGCATTATGGGTATAGAGTACATGTGTCTATGATATATAATTTATATGCTTTATACTGTCTGAATATTCATTATACATTTTTTTCTTGGTTAATTTTTGTTTTGTAAATGTGGTCGGTACAGTGCAATATAGTTTGCATAAATGGGTAAAGTGAGAAAGAAATGGCTCATTAGTTTCACTGGTAGAAATTGTGGATTTTTATAAAACACATTTTACAGTGTGAGAAATGTTGCAAAACATAATATTATTTCTAAACCAAAAACACACCAAAATAATAAAAACAAAAACAAAAAAAGCTTTTACAACAAATTTTTTTTAGAAAAAATAAATAAATAATTTAGATATATATATATATATATATATATATATATATATATATATATATTGGAAATATATCATCCTTGAGGCAATGAGGTATACAGATAGTAAAAAAAAAAAAAAGATATACAAAATGGCTTTGATTTATTGAAGCTCAGTGGGATTGTGAGCTCCAGCAGCAAGCTTCCTCAGGACTTTATGACCTCTTATGGGATTTTTAGAATGGAACATTTTCAAATTGAAAGCTCTGTATCTCACATTTATCTATTGTTGTGAAGACAAAAATAAACAGAATATAGTGTTCAATAAAACAAGTTTTATCCACTATATTTATAACAGAACAGTTTATTTAGGAATACAAGCCCAGGTACCACGTCAAGGTCTCTCCCAAAACCTGGGTCCCTAAACAGCCATACAATTCAAGCTCTCAATCAAACAAACTGGGAACAAGTGATTCGAAGGTGGGAACAAGTGAAGGGTGTGTGTTGTATTTATCTGTTTTGTAATTTTCCCTATGGACCTTGCACCCAGACCTGTCTGGGGTTAACTACCTGGGACTCTGGGCACAGTGCAGATTCCTGAGAGTGCTATTGAGCACCCAGGGCTGTGCATTTTTCTGGGTCATGGGATGTGTACCCGGTCCAGTCTGAGAGTGCAGTCTCCTTCCGTGTTTTGTATGTGTCTAGGATGATTACATAAGTCTGTGCACCCTTCACTTGTTCCCAGTTTGTTTGATTGAGAGCTTGCATTGTTTGGTTGTTTAGGGACCCAGATTTTGGGAGAGACCTTGACGTGGTACCTGGGCTTGTCCCATTTGGCCAGATGAGGTAACTAACTATTCCATTTTTGCTTTTAATCTTAGCTGAGTGTTTGTAAGTGAGTGCTGGACTTCCTCTGTGTGCTGTATTAATTTGTTTTGTAAAAATTCCTATGGAACTTGTATCCAGACCTGTCTGGGGTTAACTGCCCTGGACTCTGGGGACAGGGCAGCTTTTTGAGAGTGCTATTGAGCACCCAGGGCTGTGCATGTTGCAGGGTCATGGGATGTGTACCCAGTCCAGTCAGAGAGTGCAGTCTCCTTCCATGTTTTGTATGCGTCTAGGGTGATTACATAAGTCTGTGCACCCTTCACTTGTTCCCAGTATGTTTGATTGAGAGCTTGCATTGCTTGGTTGTTTACGGATCCAGATTTTGGGAGAGACCTTGACGTGGTACATGGACTTGTCCCATTTGGCTAGAGGCAGTAACTAACTCTTCCATTTTTGCTTTTAATCTTAGCTGAGTGCTTGTAAGTGAGTGCTGAACTTTCTATGGGTCAAAAGAAGGACTTGACAGGCTCAGAAAAGTCAAAAATAGTGAGATATCTTTCAGAGGAATGCAGCACTCTTAAAATTGCAAAGCTTCTGAAGCGTGATCATCGAACAATCAAGCGTTTCATTCAAAATAGTCAACAGGGTCGCAAGAAGCGTGTGGAAAAACCAAGGCACAAAATAACTGCCCATGAACTGAGAAAAGTCAAGCGTGCAGCTGCCAAGATGCCACTTGCCACCAGTTTGGCCATATTTTTGGCTAATAATTATGCACAGTAATAGTCACTTGCACACACAGATATCCCCCTAAAATAGCTATAACTAAAAACAAACTAAAAACTACTTCCAAAACTATTCAGCTTTGATATTAATGAGTTTTTTGGGTTCATTGAGAACATGGTTGTTGTTCAATAAAATTAATCCTCAAAAATACAACTTGCCTAATAATTCTGCACTCCCTGTATATATATAAAAGCAACAAATGTACCAGCTGTGGTTGGGAAATTATAATCAAATCGAGTATCAGAGATGCAAAAATTATCCATTGCAAATCCGGTGCAAGGGGGTAATGATAGCGATTATTGACAAACAAAAGAAGACAATTAGAAATACCCTTATTCCAGCACAAACTCGAATGTCATCAAATTTCTATTTCCACAAGTGAGAGGCGTATAACAGAAATAAATGCAGACGAAACTGGTTTGCACAACAAAAATCAAAAACAACTTTAATAAGGCTAATGTGTCAATATTTGACACAAACAACTATAGTAAGGCTGATGTATCAATATTTGACACTAAGTAGATACAAGAAAAAAATAATAAATGGCAACTAGTTTTCTGTTTTAGTCCGTACAATATGGAGAAGCCGGCTTCAATTTCTTCGCATGCAAAATCATAATTGATAATACCCATACAGATGAAAAGCTGTGTTACTAATGCAGCTTAAAGGGACATTAAACACTTTGAGATGGTAATATAAAATGATAAATTGTATATATAAAACAGCTCTGCAATATACTTTCATTATTTATTTTGTCCTTTTTGCCTGTAATTCCATTCTGAAATTATGAGCTTTTCAGTTCCTGTTAGAAATGAAAGTGCAGAACACTGTTAAATCCAGCACAACCATTGGCTGCACACTCTAGTGCCCTATTTATAACTGTCCCTAATTGGCCACAGCAGAGAAGGTAACACAAGTTACAACATGGCAGTTCCCAGTGTTTTATAGACACTAAAACTTTACACTTATTTTTGTCACTTTTTTAAACAACTAATGAAACTTTAAAAAATTAGTCTACATGTTAGTCATGGACGAATCTTTTCTTTGAATGCATCATTCTATCTAGCATGTATTTAGTGTTTAATGTCCCTTTAAGCTTATGGATAAGTAGCCAAGCAGTTAATAGGTATGCAGATGATTCAGACAGAGCAGCCAATCCTTCTTCAACAAATGAAAAGCAGAAAACATAGTCTTTAGTGGTGGAGCGGTACTTCCCCTTACCTTCACAGTAGTGCTAACAGTAGCGGCTCACCTCAATAATGATAAAGTGTAAAGAATTACCATCCGCTTCCTCCGTGACAGGGCCTCCTGTTATACGATACCCTGATTATCCGGATGGACTAGCGGTTTCGTCTCATAACATAGGACCAAGTCCAAGAGGTGAGCTGGCACACTGACTACTTCATTCCTCCAAGCATCCAGGGCTGGAATACATCTTACTTCTCGGGGGCAAACCGCTTCCAAACCACGCCAAACAAACGCCACGCTCACGGAGCTCCAGTGGGCGTGAACTTGACAACAGCGACACATGTTTCACCCATTACCAATCATTCGGGCTTCGTCAGGCATGTGATTACGGTTTAATCCTTCTTCACTATTTATCTGATGCCGGGTGAAATTGTTAGCTACTTCAGTGTCATTCTTAAACATAATGATTAAATAATCATATAAATAAATAGTGCTTTCATGGCTGGCTTAAAGTTACAATAAATCTCAGTTATTTTAAAATACCATTTAGATCCAATACAGAGAAATTTTCACATTCAAACAATTTAATAATCATATCACTCTTTCATGGTTAGACATTATAGTAGTTAGTACTTACCAACTAAAGCATAAGGTTATTTAACCGAAGAGAATTTATTGTTGTCTGAGTGCTCAAAGTTAACTAGACGAAATTCACCTAATCACCGTCTATAGCAGTTTCTGTATTAGAATGAGATAGAAAATCTATAATAATAATTCCAAATATAAAGGGAAGAAAAAGTTCATTATCATCACAAAAGGGGACTACCCAAGAGGGGAAAAAAGTACTATGAATTGAAATTGCTATAAGATTATAAAAAGGGAGCATAATTTAACTCTTATCCAAATTGAAAATCCATTTACATTCCTCTTGGAGGAGAACGTTGTCCCAATCTCCCCCTCTTTCGCTAACACTCACCCTTTCTATTCCCATAAAATACAGGTTTCTCACCTCACTGTTATGTGATTCAAAAAAGTGACGAGCTATACCACTATTTTTTATGCGTTTTTTTAGGATGTCACGTCTATGTTCCTTCATCCTCTCTTTGAATTCCCGGTAGTTTTTCCCTACATACTGCCTGGGACAAGAACATGAAAGGACATAGACAACTCCCTCTGTCTTACAAGTGATATAGCCTTTCACTCTATGATTGATACCTTTGGTATCTGTAATTGATTTTCCTCGCAACAGATGTTTACACATCTTACATTTGTTACAAGGATAACATCCATTTTTTGGTTTTGAACTCTGTAACCAATTTGTTTTATCATGTTTTATGTAATGACTATGTACCAACTTATCTTTGAGAGAAGGGGCTTTTCTGGAGGTTAATAGGGGAAAGTCCCCAACAAATGGGTAAATATCTTTATCAAGGGTGAGTAGATGCCAGTGTTTTGAAAGGATAGCTTTAATATCATGCCAGCTCTCATTATAAGTTGTGATCATCCTAACTTTTCGTTTCTGGGTACCTCTTTGGTCTGGTACAATAAAGATTGTCTAGAAGTGCTACTTGCTCTTACATATCCATCTTTTAATGGTTTCCATGTATAGCCTCTATTGCAAAAGCGATTTCTCAAGTCATCTGCATGTACTTTAAAGAGGAAATAGGTGGAACAGTTACGCCTATGCCTTAGGTACTGTCCTATTGGTATGCCTTTAATTTGTGATTGTGGGTGATGGCTTGATGCTTCAAGAAGGGTATTTGCAGCTGTTGGTTTAAAATAACTTTGTGTAAGTAAGGAATTATCATCATGCTTAGTTAATAATAGATTCAAAAAAGGAATTTCTTTATTACTACAGTTATAGGTAAATTTCAGATTTAAAGCATTAATATTCAAATACATTATAAATTCTTGCAATAATTCCACTGACCCTTCCCAAAGCATCAAGACATCATCAATATAGCGAATCCATAGAGTTATCATACCATTAAATTTCATAGGTACATCCAATACTGAATCAAGTTCCCATTTTCCTAAATATAAACAAGCGTACGTGGGTGCACAACATGCACCCATCGCTGTTCCCAATGTCTTCCTATAGAATTTACCATCAAACTTGAAATAGTTGTGTTCCAGAACAAATGGTAACAGATCAATCACAAACATTGTATGGCCGTCATATCTACTCTCTCTTTGTTTTAAATAGAACAAAGATGCTTCAATTCCTAATTGGTGAGGGATTGAGGAATATAACGCCTCAACATCTATTGTCACTAACAGTGTTGAGTCAGAAAGTACAATGTCATCCAATTTATGTAACACATCAGTAGTGTCTTTCACAAAAGAGGGAATTTAAGGAATACAAAGGAAAGGTCTTAGGTTCCAGTCAACATATTTAGCAGCATTTTCAAGAAAACCTCCCTGGCCTGAAACAATAGGCTGGCCAGGGGTGGGATTTTGTTCTTATGGAGCTTTGGTATGATGTAAAAAGTGGGGATTTTTGGAAATTTAACTCTCAAAAAGTCCAACTCATTAGAGTTAATAATATAATTTGACCAAGCTACTGATAGAATATTATCAAGGTCTGTTTTAAAGTCAACTGTTGGATCACAGGGTAATTTCTCATAATTTGAAATGCAAGATAGTTGTCTCAAACATTCACCAACATAGTCTTTAGTGTCCATTACTGTCACATTGCCGCCCTTGTCAGACAGTTTAATTGTCAGCATTGGGCCATTAGCTAAATCATACAGGGCTTGTCTTTGATTCACAGTCAATTTGTCTTTTACTGGAAAATTGACATTAAGTGCTTTTAAATCTTGTTCCACCAATTTCACAAAATTCAGTACTGTAGAGACAGTTGAAAGCACTGGCATAAAGGTAGACTTAGGTTTAAATGGACTAAATCCTATATGAGATAGTGTACCCTCTGTTTCATTATCAGATGACTCACTAAATAACGTTTCTAAATCCTCTAAGGATTGTCTTTCCTGCATATCCAAATTACCAGATGGTGTTGCATGTGAGAAAGACTTTTTGAGAATTACCTTACGAGCGAATAAGTTTAAATCTTTCATAATTGTGAATGTATCCACTTTATTGGTAGGACAAATCGTTAGTCCTTTAGATAGTACTTGTACTTCACTCAATACTTTAGAAGACAAATTCACAACTTTCAAATCAGGAGGGGCCATCGAGCAAGTTATTGATTTTTGCTCTGTTGGCAATGGAAATGCTTTTTTGGTGGATTCCCCTTTTCCTGTGTTTCCTTCCCCCTTCTTCTTCTCCTGTCTCCCTCTGGTTTCTCCTTCACCTCTGCTCTCCTCCTCCCTAAAAAACGGGCTCTCCGTCTAAATCTAGATCCTCTTGTTTGATTGAAATTCTCTCTTTCTGAATATGATCTATCTGAATCAAAATTATTCAATCCCCATTGCAAACCAGGTCTATTGTTACAATTTACAGACTTTCAGCTGTTTGCAATGGACAAATCAAACAAAAGCAATTGGAATAGCTCAACACAATGAATGCTTTAAATGGTTTCCCCAAATTCAACTGAAAATGCCACTTTTAATGAATTCTGCAGTGTCAAAATTATTCGACCTCCTGAATAAAATCCCTTACAAAAGCACAAATATACAAAACAGGTGTATTTTCAAGCACACCTGATTCATCTAATCATGGGCTTTATTAGTTGCACCAGGTGTGCTTGAGCTAGAACATATGACATACCTGAACTGAGTAGGAGTTTGTTGAGTGTCACGTTTGACTGATTATTAGACCTATGCCCTGACCAATCTATCTGCCACTATAATTTTACCCTTTCATCCGTCCTTGACAATCTGACCCCTCTTACCATAGCTCGGAAATCACACACTCATCCTCAGCCCTGGCATACTCCTCTGACACGGTACCTATACAGATGTTCCTGTACTGCAGAGCAGCACTGGAGAAAATCTCGGAGTTCAGCTGATTTTCTTCATTACAAGTTAATCTTGAACTCCTACTATTCTGCCCTTAATCTCTATAAACAACATTACTTCTTTACTGTCTACTCTTTCTTCAAACCCAAAACGTCTGTTCTCCGCTTTCAATACTCTTCTCCACCCACCCCCAGTTCCTAATACAACTTCTCAGTCAGCTCAAGACTTTGCCAGCCACTTCAATAACAAAATTGACTACATCAGAAATGAAATCAGCTCTCAACATACTTCCATTCTCTCACCCCCTCAACCACTCACAATCAACCACAACCCACATAGCCATAAACTTAGCTCTTTCTCCCCTGTTACTGAGGAAGAAGTTTCTGCACTTATACTCTGCTCTCATCTCACTACCTGTCCCCTTTACCCTATTCCCTCACAGCTACTCCCCTCCCTCTCCTCTACCCTTACCCCTATACTCACACACATTTTCAACCTCTCCCTCAGCACCGGTATTTTTCCCTCATCCTTGAAACATGCACTGGTCACTTCTATCCTCAAAAAAACTTCCCTTGATCCAACCTCCCCATCCAACTACCACCCTATTTCCCTCCTCCCTCTTGTTTCAAAGCTTCTCAAAAAGCTAGTATATGCACGCCTATCCCATTTCCTTACATTAAACTCCCTTCTTGACCCACTGAAATCTGGATTTTGTCCCCATCACTTCACAGAGACAGCAATCGTTAGGTTACCAACAACCTTTTTAAAATCAAAATCAAAAGTCCACTTCTCTCTGCTTATCCTCCTTGATCTGTCCGCAGCCTTTGAAACTGTTGACCACCCTCTTTTGCTCCAAACCCTCCAATTCTTTGGCATTTGTGACACAGCCCTCTTGTGGTTCTCTTCCTACCTATCAAACCGTACCTTTAGTGTAGCCTTCTCTGGGGCTTCCTCTGCCCCATCACCACTTTCTTTTGGGGTACCGCAAGGCTCTGTTCTCTGTCCCCTTCTCTTCTCAATCTACACGTCATCATTAGGTTCCCTTATTAAGTCCCACGGTTTAAAATATCATTTGTATGCCATCGACACCCAAATCTACTTCTCTGCACCAGACCTTTCTCTTTCCTTGCTAACTGTCTTTCTCACACCTGTTCCTGGATGTCCTCTCACTACCTCAAGCTAAAGCTCTCCAAAACTGAGCTCCTTATTTTCCCCCTTCTTCCAAAATCTCCACCCCTAATCTCTCTATAACTGTAGAGAACTACATCATTACCCCTACCCCGCATGCCCGATGTCTTGGGGTCACATTTTGACTCAGATCTTTCTTTCACTTCTCACATTCATTTCTTGGCTAAAGCCTGCCACTTCCACCTTCAAAACATCTCTAAAATTAGACATTTCCTTACACAAGACACAACTAAGATTTTAATCCACTCTCTCATCCTTTCCCTCCTCGATTACTGTAACTCTGTCCTCTCTGATCCCTCCAGCTGCCTCCTAGCTCCTTTACAATCCATAATGAATGCCTCTGCCAGGCTCATCTTCCTTACACTTCGCTCTTTATCTGCTGCACCTCTCTGCCAATCCCTTCACTGGATTCCTCTTGCCTCTAGGATTAAACACAACATTCTTACTCTGACATACAAAGCCCTCAACTGCACTGCTCCCCCCTATATCTCAGACCTTGTCTCCAGATACTCTCCCTCCCGTCCCCTTCGCTCTGCTCATGACCTCCTCCTCCCTTGTTACTTCCTCACACTCCCATTTACAGGACTTCTCCAGACTTGCTCCCATCTTGTGGAACTCTCTGCCTCGCTCCCCTAGTTTTAAAAGCTTCAAGCGCTCCCTAAAGACTCTACTGTTCAGGGATGCATACAACCTACACTAACCTTTCTTTATACCAGTTCCTCTCCTCCATTGCTATCCCCGGCTGAACGCCCTTAAGCATGTAAGCCTAAGAGTCCAGCTGTTTGTAGATCACCTTCTTAAGAGCTGACTACAACAGTGCGACTCTTGGCATGGCCCTCTACCCATTTGATCCCTATAAATGTTTTGTTGTACTCCACCTTTGTTTATAGCACTGCGGAATCTGTTGGCACTCTACAAATAACTGATAATAATAATAAAACAGAAGAGAGCATCGCCCTTCACAAACAAGGAACAGGATACAAAAAAGATAGCAAAGGCACTGAATGTTCCTAGAAACACCATTGGAAGCATGGTTTGCAAGTTTAAAGTTAAAGGAACAGTGGTTACACTGACTAGACGAGGCAGAAAAAGAAAGATATCAATGGCTGCAATCAGATTTCTGAGATGGTAGATTGAGAAAAACCCTTTGAGTGACTGCAAAAGACCTGCAGCAAAACTTGGGGGCAACAGACACTGAGATTTCAGTTTGCACAGTAAGGCGCATACTAAACGCAGAAGGTTTCCATGCCAGAACTCCAAGACGTACACCACCTATTGACCCAAATGCACAAGAAAAGTCTGCTCCAATATGCTCAAAATAATATAAATAGGTCACAGAAGTTTTGGTATTCTGTTCTGTGGAGCTGTAACTTTTGGGTCCGATGGATCAGCGGTATGTCTGGAGGAAGAAGAATGAACCATACGCTGAAAAGAACACTCTGCCTACAGTTAAGCATGTTGGTGGCTCGGTGATGCTCTGGGGCTGTTTTGCATCCTCTGGCACTGGAAACCTGCAGCTTGTGGAACACAAGATGGATTAATTGAAGTATCAAGAAATCCTAGGAGCAAACATCATCTTGTCTGTGAGGACGCTGAAACTTGGGTGTCATTGGACCTTCCAACAGGAGAATGTTCCCAAGCATACCTCAAAATCCAATAAGAAAACAGAAAAAAACAAAAGGGTAAGTAAAGATATTACTCCCCTATGGAAGGTAGAACCTCTGCCGTCCAACATTGATTTGACTGATGGGTGGATGATGCGTTATCGCAAAATGGAAATAATAAATATGTTTTAAATGTTTCTATATTGAACAGGTGTAAATCTGCTTTAAACCAATGAGAGAACAGATGGTGCAAATTCTTATGTATTTAAGACCACCTGTGCTTTACGGAATCAAACTTTGTACATGATGCACTATTGATATTAGAAGCTCTTGAAAAAGATGGTAGAAGCCGTTGAAACGTGTTGAGCGAAATAAAAGCTGCTTTTTTATATTTGTAAGAAGAAGCTGCATATGAGTTCTTTAATAAAGAGGTTAAATATTTAACTTTATTCTGTCAGTATCTAAATTTGAGACATAATGTATGCAATTTGTTTCCCCCAACCCAGTGTTTGGTATATAGAGGAACCATAAACTTTTGATTTGTTACTTTGTAGAGCGAGGTCAAGCTCTTGGGTTTCCGTACTTAACACTGGGGATATATGAGGAATTATGAACACACAATCGGACATGTCACAACACACTTTTACCTTTTTCTCATTAAAGACAGCTCAAGAAAGGGAGGAATCTGCATCTGACATTGGCATTATTTTCTCTATGGACTGGTCCAACAATACCCTTACAGCCCTATTTGATGAAATGGAACTGTTACTTATAAAGGAAAATAAACTAAAATGGGATGTCTGGACTCATGATAAATATAATAAATTGGGTCTTATCCCAAGAGGACTGCGTTTGAACAAATTCCCTACATTTACTTTAGAGGATAAAAAGTTTATAAAGTTATGGAATGATGCATTGTCAGATTGCTCGTTTAAATTAATGGCTCTATTAATACAATATAAAAACAAACAAATCAGGGATCTGAGTGACAAGATAGAGGCAGTTCAAACAGAACTGAACAAGTGCAGTAATGAAGCTAAATATTCATTATTTGATGGCATTCTCCAGGAGATTGTAACAGAAGCCAAAGCATTATTATTAGAGTACCCCCTGAGGAAGTATCAGAGGCATTCCAATTACCAAAAACTAGAGCAGGTGGACAGGTTATGGAGCAGCTGTCTTTAGACCGCTGCTTCATAACTGGTGTTTCTGGCGAGCCTGCAGGCTCGCCAGAAACACGGGCCCTCAAGATCCATCCAGAGCTTGATAAATAGGCCCATTAGGCTTTGTACCAACAGCAAGCTTTATCCTATTTCACACTCTTTCTGGTGTCAATAAATTAGTAGGAAAATTAACCGTACACAAACACTTCACTAGAAATAATAGTTATAGGATTAACTACCAGGACACACAGAAAAAGATATGTGACTTACCAGGCCCTACAAATTCAGAGCTCAATGGGCTCAACTTCCAGGAGCTTTGTGACTTAACTACACTGATCTCTCTGCAAGTTGAAACAGGTACTGAAAATGAATTTGCAGATTTAACATTGGGTGTGCTAGCTGGAGGCGCTGGTTCAGCTTGTATCAGTCATTGGTATCTTCCTTTCCTTCCTCGGTTGTATAACTCTAGGTGCAAAATAGTGGTGCTGAAATATCAGGCAATACACCATACAAAGGTGAATATCTACTCACAGTGTATATTGCAGGTTACCGGCTCCTTCCCAATTTGAAAAGACAATATCACAGATTCAGTAAAAAAGTTTGTCTTTATTTGGCTCAACGCAAAAGCGTTTCAACGGTCCCAGCTGTCTTTCTCAAGAGCAATAAAAGTGCTTTACAGACCAAAGCATACCTTTCCGCTGCACAGGCGGCCTTTAAATACATGTCAGTTACCCTACCTGCTTCCCCATTGGAGGAGAGCAGGTTTACACCCGATTCAAAATTTTAATTGTAAATTTAAAATAAACATCTAAAATAACATAAAAAACAATATTAGTTATATTAGAAACTATAAGTTTGTTTTAAAATATAAAATTTCTGTAGATATCATCATTTTCGCTGGTTTCAGGTAGTTTTCTGCTTCAAGTTCTCTTTCAGGTCCGGTATGTCAGTGAAGATCACATGTTATAGGTTGTCCAATGAAATTCAGTTTCTGGTATAGTGATGTTTTGTAGTTCCCTTTCAGGTAGTTCTCTATTTTAGGTTCCCATTCAGGTCTGATATGTCAGTGGGTATCACATGTTATCAAATGTCCAATGAAAAACAGTTTCTGATATAGTGATATTGATTGCCTTTTCTTTTTTTCTCAAAATAAAAATAAAAAGACATAAGTTTTATTCACAGATACAAAGTTTCTTCAATGAATTCTACTTTTCCAAATATTTAGAGGAGGTAGAATAAATTGCCACTTGGAAGTTTGTTACAAGTTAGAATAGATACTTTTAATAATTAAACATCCATATTATAAATAGATTTCTATACTTATTGAATGTTAAATATTGACACAGCGACTTGTGTGTTGCATATCATTTTTTGAAATTAAGTGTGAGAGTTATATTCTTTTGTACAATATGTGTATATATAAACATTAAGTGTGATGATATAACATGAACTGTCTGTATAAATACATGTTTATTTTGCCCCCCATTCATGTACTAATGTTTTTCAGTATTCACTTTACACAAATTTTACTGGTTTACTTACTCTATTTTTTCTTAGGAACACATTATAGATTATCATCTGTTTTGCCCCCCTTTCATATGTTGAAGGTTTTTAAGACAAAAACAGCTTCTTTTTTTTGTGTGTCCTTATACTCGTATTCACCTCAACAAGAACAAAAAATGTTACTGATTTATTTAGGCCCCATATTTTCACCTTTTGAATTTATTATTTATTTTGCCCCTCTTTCATATGTTAAGAATTTTTTAGACAAAGGCAGCAATTTTTGTGTCCTTATTTAGACCCCATTGGGCATATGTTCTAAGTGTATGTATCTATTTTAATTCTCTTTGGTCTAGTTGTTTTGCCAGATTACCACCCCTCCAATGAAGTTCAACCTTCTCAATTCCTATCCATAGAAAGGATTCTTTTGTGAAATGTTCACAATTGTTGCAGTGTAGTGGCACTCCGTGGTCATCATGATTCTTTTCTATTTTATTTTGATGTTCCATGATTCTTGTTTTTAAAAAATCTGGACGTTTGTCCTAAATACTGGATTTTGCAGCCACATTGCAACAAATATATCACATTTTTACTTTTGCAAGTAATGAATTCTTTTATTTCAATTTTTTTCCCCGTAACTGTGGAGTTAAATGTTTGGTGTGTTCTTCTGGTGTAGTTACAACCTTTGCATTTGCCACAAGTGAAGAAGCCTGTCATGTTACTTATTTGTAAGGGTTTTTTGGGGGCTATGCGTTTTTTGAGTGAGGGAGCTAATTTTTGTTTCAAATTTTGTCCTTTTCTGAAGATAACTGTGGACTTAGCTGGAATTATAGGTCCTAGATATTCATCCTCCTTTATAATGTGCCAGTGCTTTTGTATAATTTTTTTGATTGTATGATCTACATTAAATGTGGTCACGAATTTAGGGAAATTATTATTAAATGAGGTCTCATTTTTGTGTTTGTTTTCTAACAGGGTTGATCTTATTTTATTTCCAACTTCTTTTCTTTCTTGTTCTAAAGCTCTTTGGTCATATCCCTTTTGTATGAATCTTTCTTTAAGTATTCTTGATTGTTGTTCGTAATCATCTATATTGCTGCAGTTCCTGCGTATTCGTAGGAATTGGCTTTTTGGTACTGACTTTAGCCAGTTAGGATGGTGGCAGCTATCATGTCTAATGTAGGTGTTAGTGTCACACTTCTTAAAGTATGTTTTGCTGTGGATTTTTTCATCTATAGTGTAAAGAGTTAAATCTAAAAAATGTATTTCTTTTTTGTTATATTCTACTGATAATGTGACTTGCTGATTATTGTTATTAAGTATTTGTACAAATTCTATGAGTTTGGACTCACCCCCCTCCCATATGCACAGAATGTCATCTATATATCTATGCCAGGACACCAGGTCTGCACCAAATTCTTGATTATGCCATATATGAGTCGTCTCAAAAAATCTATGAATGCTGACAGGTTTGAACTTAAAGTGGGATAGATTCTTTAAGTTCAAACCTGTCAGCATTCATATATTTTTTTCTCCAACCCTATGCACAGAAGGCAAAATCTCATTTAAAAGATACCAAACATGTTTTACAAATCATACAAAATATACCCTGGCAAGAAAATTATTTTTGGGTCACCATGGACGTGACTTCTTTGTATACCATAATTGATCACAAAAAAGGGATTGAGGCAGTTAAATGGAAACTATCAGAAGATAAAGATTTATCGCCAAAATTACCAGATTTCATACTTAGAGCCATAGAATTTATTTTATATCACAACTTTTTTTGGTTCAATGGGAACTACTATTTACAGATTTGTGGGACTGCCATGGGCACCAGGTTTGCACCAAGTTATGCCAATATTTACTTGGACTATTTTGAGACGACTCATATATGGCATAATCAAGAATTTGGTGCAGACCTGGTGTCCTGGCATAGATATATAGATGACATTCTGTGCATATGGAAGGGCAGTGAGTCCAAACTCATAGAATTTGTACAAATACTTAATAACAATAATCAGCAAGTCACATTATCAGTAGAATATAACAAAAAAGAAATACATTTTTTAGATTTAACTCTTTACACTATAGATGAAAAAATCCACAGCAAAACATACTTTAAGAAGTGTGACACTAACACCTACATTAGACATGATAGCTGCCACCATCCTAACTGGCTAAAATCAGTACCAAAAAGCCAATTCCTACAAATACGCAGGAACTGCAGCAATATAGATGATTACGAACAACAATCAAGAATACTTAAAGAAAGATTCATACAAAAGGGATATGACCAAAGAGCTTTAGAACAAGAAGAAAAGAAGTTGGAAATAAAATAAGATCAACCCTGTTAGAAAACAAACACAAAAATGAGACCTCATTTAATAATAATTTCCCTAAATTCGTGACCACATTTAATGTAGAACATCATACAATCAAAAAAATTATACAAAAGCACTGGCACATTATAAATGTGGATGAATATCTAGGACCTATAATTCCAGCTAAGCCCACAGTTATCTTCAGAAAAGGACAAAATTTGAAACAAAAATTAGCTCCCTCACTCATAAAAGGCAAAGACCCCAAAAAACCCTTACAAATAAGTAACATGACAGGCTTCTTCACTTGTGGCAAATGCAGAGGTTGTAACTACACCAGAAGAACACACAAAACATTTAACTCCACAGTTACGGGGAAAAATTTTTAAATAAAAGAATTCATTACTTGCAAAAGTAAAAATGTGATATATTTGTTGCAATGTGGCTGCAAAATCCAGTATTTAGGACAAACGTCCAGATTTTTAAAAACAAGAATCATGGAACATCAAAATAAAATAGAAAAGAATCAAGATGACCACGGAGTGCCACTACACTGCAACAATTGTGAACATTTCACAAAAGAATCCTTTCTATGGATAGGAATTGAGAAGGTTGAACTTCATTGGAGGGGTGGTAATCTGGCAAAACAACTAGACCAAAGAGAATTAAAATGGATACATACACTTAGAACATATGCCCAATGGGGTCTAAATAAGGACACAAAAATTGCTGCCTTTGTCTAAAAAATTCTTAACATATGAAAGAGGGGCAAAATAAATAATAAATTCAAAAGGTGAAAATATGGGGCCTAAATAAATCAGTAACATTTTTTGTTCTTGTTGAGGTGAATACGAGTATAAGGACACAAAAAAAAAAGAAGCTGTTTTTGTCTTAAAAACCTTCAACATATGAAAGGGGGGCAAAACAGATGATAATCTATAATGTGTTCCTAAGAAAAAATGGGGCCCGAATAAACCAGTAAAATTTGTGTAAAGTGAATACTGAAAAACATTAGTACATGAAAGGGGGGCAAAATAAACATGTATTTATACAGACAGTTCATGTTATATCATCACACTTAATGTTTATGTATACACATATTGTACAAAAGACTATAACTCTCACACTTAATTTCAAAAAATTATATGCAACACACAAGTCGCTGTGTCAATATTTAACATTCAATAAGTATAGAAGTCTATTTATAATATGGATGTTTAATTATGAAAAGTATCTATTCTAACTTGTAACAAACTTCCAAGTGGCAATTTATTCTACCTCCTCTAAATATTTGGAAAAGTAGAATTCATTGAAGAAACTTTGTATCTGTGAATAACACTTATGTGTTTTTTTTTTATTTTGAGAAAAAAAGAAAAGGCAATCAATATCACTATATCAGAAACTGTTTTTCATTGGACATTTGATAACATGTGATACCCACTGACATATCAGACCTGAATGGGAACCTAAAATAGAGAACTACCTGAAAGGGAACTACAAAACATCACTATACCAGAAACTAAATTTCATTGGACAACCTATAACATGTGATCTTCACTGACATACCGGACCTGAAAGAGAACTTGAAGCAGAAAACTACCTGAAACCAGCGAAAATGATGATATCTACAGAAATTTTATATTTTAAACAAACTTATAGTTTCTAATATAACTAATAATGTTTTTAATGTTATTTTAGATGTTTATTTTAAATTTACAATTAAAATTTTGAATTGGGTGTAAACCTGCTCTCCTCCAATGGGGAAGCAGGTAGCGTAACTGACATGTATTTAAAGGCCGCCTGTGCAGCGGAAAGGTATGCTTTGGTCTGTAAAGCACTTTTATTGCTCTTGAGAAAGACGACTGGGACCGTTGAAACGCTTTTGCGTTGAACCAAATAAAGACAAACTTTTTTTACTGAATCTGTGATATTGTCTTTTCAAATTGGGAAGGAGCCGGTAACCTGCAATATACACTGTGAGTAGATATTCACCTTTGTATGGTGTATTGCCTGATGTTTCAGCACCACTATTTTGGACCTAGAGTTATACAACCGAGGAAGGAAAGGAAGATACCAACGACTGATACAAGCTGAACCAGCGCCTCCAGCTAGCACACCTGATCTATTCACACAGACCTTGGGAGAGACTGTGGGACGCCTGCGGTTCACCAGAAGGGGAAAGTATTAATACATATTATACACCTGTTTGCAGATTTAACATTGCCCACGTTTAAAAACCTTTTACCCAATTCAAAGTAGGGGACAGGTGAATGAGAAATTCCAAAAGAATGTTGAGGAGGATTTAGCCTACAGAACTGAAAGAATCAAAAACAATCTAACCAGAAAGGAAAAGCAAACCCTAGATGGTCTGAGTTCCAACACTAACATAGGAATTAGATCAGCGGACAAGGGATCCATTGTCTTTATGGAGAAGAAAATTTTTATTGGTGAAGCCTTAAGATAACTTAATATTGATCATGAGTATAAAAAAATTTGCTTCAAATCCTATTAAACCATTTAAAAAACAATTGAATGATTTGCTTGATGATGGGTTGCATTTTGGCTTCATCGATGAAGGAACATATGAATACCTAATGGTCACTTATCCCACCACTCCTGTTTTTAATCACCTCCCCCATAAATTGCTGACTAATGTAGTAGGGAGATCTATAGTGAGTGGGATAGGGTCACTCCTGGAACACCTGTCAGAGTGGCTAGATCACCTCCTTCAACCCATGGTACTAAAACTCTGGAGTCACATAACAGACACAAAACACATTTTAAATGTAGTTTCTAAAATCACTTGGAAGGAAGAATATAATTGGGTAACGGTTGATGTAAGATCACCATACTCATCTATTCCCCACTATAAAGGGCTTGAAGCTATAGCATATTTCATGGATAAATATTATGGTAATGATCAGACTTTTGTTGATTATGTGTTGAAAGTAACCAGATTTCTCCTTACACACAACTATTTTGAATTTGGGGGTAGTTTTTTATCTCTAAAGATGTGGCACAGTGATGGGGTGAAATTTGCCCTCTCCTATTGCCAATCTCTTATGGGATGGTGGGAGGAGAGCCACATCTTTGGGGATAAAATCCCATGCAGATCAGATATTGTGTTGGTCAGACGGTTCAATTGATGACCTTTTGCTTATTTGGCAGGGGAACCCTGCACAAATACAGTCCTTTGTGAACTGGCTTAATGCTAACCAGGTAGGGATCAGTTTCACGTCTGAACAAAGTAAGGAGAGAATAAACTATCTAGATATCACATTGATAGGGACCCCTGGTAAAGAAGTTGTATCCACTATTTATAGAAAGTCCATCACTGGAAATACATTGCTTCATGCAACAAGTTACCACCCTAAAAGTGTTTTACGTGTGATGGCAAAGGGCCAGTTCACCCGCTTGAAGCGGAACTGCTCTGAGGATGGGAGCTATGTCAATCAAGCTCAGAACCTTAC
>NC_069504.1:627401687-627451687 GCF_027579735.1 Bombina bombina
AAGTATTCCTAACGCACCTTCGGCTTTAGCACAGTTAATATGGTGCAAAAATAAGGGTTTACCTCGTAAGCGATAAATAGAAAATACCTTTCCTTTTGCACATCCCATAGAACTCTATGGGTAGAGGAAGTTAGTGCAGCCGTGATATCCATAATCTGAAGTTAGAGCGCCTGAGTCTTTTTATGTTTAAGTATGGATATAAATACCTGTATGTCCTGTGTTTATTGCAAATTCGTTGTACTTGACAAAAGTATTTTGTTCTTGAATTTATTAGTCTATCTTCACATTCAAATGTGTACATAAGCCCCTAATAGGCTGAGCTAGCTCTTATACAATGTGTTAAATAATGCTTAGGTCCTCCAGCAATAACACGTATTTATAACACATAATAACAAGAACCAGAGTTTAAAACACCTTACAAAGGGGAAAACAAATAAACCATGCATATGACTATGCAAGCGGGTAAGCAATCATTTTAGAAAAGTACAGAGAGTGCTGCTATCCTATGAAGTTATTGAAAATAGCAGATGTCCAACCTCCTTGTGGATAAAAGAACAAAGTTCACATCTGAGAAAAGGAACAGCACAGAGAGGTCATTTCATTATATATTTCTACACCTTGTGATATAAACCACAGGTGAATCCTGTCTTGTGGCAGAAATGTTGCTTCTTTTAATAAGTGTGTCTGCTTTTTAAAAGTATTTTCTTAGGAAAATTGTAATAGGTTTGAAGAATAGCTTTTCCAGTAGATGTGATAGGCACAAGAGAACAGAGATATTCCAAGAATATCTGAGAACATTTGATACATCTCTAATTTATTTTTTAGGATCTATCATTAATACTAATGATTATTTATAAATGTAATATGGTCATATCAGTTGTGTTTGTTTTGGTTATGCTTTAACTTGATGTGTTAGAATTCATTTAAAAAGTAATAATAATAAAAAGGCAATCGAAAGAACAATTTATAGCAGAGATTATTTAACTCAGCCTCTTATTTGAACTCTTTATTTTGTCATATAGATTTATTATAAATTACTCTGTTTGTATTTTTCAAATTAATTAATACATCACAATTGATAATATATATATTTCTATACATATATAACAGTATATACTGTATATATATATATATATATATATATATATATATATATATATATATAATATATATATATATATATATGTATATCTTGATCAGGATAGGACTTAGGAAAAAATCCTTTTTAATTGAGGCTCACAATATAAGTAGTTACATTACTATAATTAATTCTTTTAAAATCAGTTTTTGGGACAAAAAAACATCTATACTAATTTGAAAAATTCTAAAGATTCTGAAAAAGTCTAAAAAGGTTCAGTTTTTGTGTCTGGTTATAAACCATTCCCACAGGGTCATAGGGAACTACACAAACCCACACTTCGGGGCATATGTATCAAACTCCGTAAGGAGCTTGATGCTCCCGTGTTTCTGTGAGGTCTTCAGACCGCTAGAAGCAGCGGTCACAAAGACTGCTGCTCCATAACCTGTCCGCCTGCTCTGAGCAGGGCGGACAGACTTCGATGGAAATCAACCCGATCAAGTCGATCGGGTTGATGACACCCCCTTGGCTGGCGGTCGATTGGCCGCAAGTCTGCCGGGGGCGGCGTTGCACCAGCAGCCTCTTGTGAGCTGCTGGTGGAATGCTGAATACGGCGAGCGTATTGCTCGCCGTATTCAGCGAGGTCTGGCAGACCTGATCCGCAGTGTCGGATCAGGTCCGCCAGCCCTTGATAAATAGGGGCCTTCATCTCAAGTACAACAAATATTGATAAAGAATTAATGAAAGTTAGCTGGGGGTCTCATGAAGTCCTTGGATCAAATGAAGTAAGCACTAGAGTAAATGTATAGTTAAATACCATTGTCTTATACAAGATCTTTAAAACATAAGCTTTGTTATGTACAAACAAAATGGTATCTCAATGACCCCCATACACACACGTCCAACTGTATGAAGTTTAGTTTCATCTTCTTTTACAGAATAAGTTGAATTAGAAAATTTGAAAGTAAAGTTGTCCCTTGTGTAGTTGTCCCTTGTGTATTTTAGTGCTCTAAAGTCTTCTGAAATAGTACATAATGCCTTATAATAAGAAGACATTTGTCAAAAAGATTTTATCTAGGTTAGGTCAACGAATTATATTCAATCCTAAATGTACAAAAATGTCATGCAGACCTTGGCTAAGAGCTATAAATTGAGCAAGAGGCTTCATAGAAATATCTCACTGGCCTAAAATCAAGAGGCAGAATTTAAATCCAACTACAAGACAGATATGTAAAGATTTGGGAGCAAGCTATTGCAGCAAGGTCTCTTTGAATGTAATTGCAGCTCATATTTTTTGTCACATAGGATACTATACACAATAAGTTTGTTCAATATTTGTTAAGTTTTGTTACAGGACTGTGGAAGTACAACTATAAACCTAGAAAATGTGCTTTACTCCATGTTGTATTCAGCTTTCATACATATTAATACAATGTAGAAAATGTACACCGGAGAGTGAGTGATGTCTGTAAATCTGCAGCAAAAAACACTGACCATAACAAAAAGGAACACATTATAATTCTTATTATTTTAAACAAATTTATTAGACGTGCAATTGTCACATTCATTTAGCAAAGAATGATGAATATGGCCGCCACCAGCAGCATTTATTTTTTTCGGAGCCGTTTTTCTTCTTGTGAAAGTATAACACACAAAGATCTGTGAAAATCTAGATCTTTGTGCGTTGAACTTTCACAAGAACAAATCTAAAAACAGTCAAATACCGCTGTCAGAGGCCATATTCGCCATTCATTGCTAAACAAAAGTGACAAATGCACATCTAACTATTTATCTTTTTCTTGGACCATTTGACTTGAAAGATTAAAGCGACAGAAAAAGCTAAAATTAAACTTTTATGATTGTCAAATTTGCTGTGGGCTCTTGGTGTTCTTTGTTGAAGAATAAACCTAGGTGGGCTCATAGGACTTCATGAGCTTGCATGTATCTTTAGCACTCTACGGCAGCAGTGTAAGCGTTTGTATAAATTTTGTACAAAGTAGCATACACAGCTCCTATAGAGTGCTGAAGTGGTCTGTCTCCCATGAAAGTTTAAGTTAGATCTACTCTTTTAAGATGAAAGTTATTGCAAACAGGACATAGTTACAACTGTGCCACTATAATGTGTGATTTGCGAGTGATCAAAACCAAAATGCAGATACTATAATATATACATATATATATATATATACACACTATGAATAATTTAGAACTTTTTAGTACATCTATAATTTTTTTTAATAATTATTATTTTCTAATATTTAATATTTAATATTTCAAAAATGTGCCTTAAAGGGACATTATACACTTAATTTTTCTTTGCGTAAATGTTTTATAGATGATCCATTATACAGTCTATAAAGGATTTTGTAAAACATTTTTTTTATAGTTTTGCTTATTGTTAAATAACATTGCGCTGATTTTCAGACTCCTAACCAAGCCCCAAAGTTTTAGGAGGAATACCGACGTATACCTACTACAGCTTACTCCTGTTTGTGTAAATAGTCTTTTTATATGGCAGAGGAAGGGGGGGGGGGAGTGTCTGAATATTTCTCACTTTTAGTGGGTGTTCTAACTAATCCTTTAACAGAGCTAAACTGAGAGATTCTAAGTAAGTTTTTAAACTATCTTATACTGATTTTTTTAGATCAGTATCTGTGCATATTATTCTTTATATTAGTGTCTATTGCATGCAGTTAAAATGAAAATTGGTGTATACTGTCCCTTTAAGATAACACATTTTTCATGTGAGCTAACCCGACAGTGCGGATCAGGTCGACAAACATCGCTGAATGTGGAGAGCAATATGCTACTCAGTATTCAGCATTGCACCAGCAGCTTACAAGAGCTGCTGTGCAGACGCCGCCCCCCTGCAGTACTCGCGGCCAATGGGCCGCCAGCAGGAGGTGTCACTCAACCCGATCGTACTCGATCGGGTTGTATTGTGGCGATTCCTGTCCGCCCTCATCAGAGCAGGCGGACAGGGTTATGGAGTCATGCTAATACTGTTTATGTTGTTACTAAGGTGGTGGTGTGTTGCTGTTACCATAGTAATTAAGTGATTGATTCATTGAGATGTACATTGATGGATGAGTATAAAAGCACTACTTACAGATTGCAATTATGTCTGATTAAACAGCAAGTTTGCCCCAAGAAACAAATTGCAGATTTGTATTGATGTTATAATAAATTATACATTTTATAAAGCTGTGTGTATATTCCTGGTGTGCACTCACCAACCTGAGGGGAGGCGGCAAAATACTGGTGATCAGTCAGTGGGAGAGTTTAACCCCTTAACGACCAAGGACGTACGCCACACGTCCTCAAAAAAATACAGTTAATGACTGAGGACGTGTGGCGTACGTCCTTGGTCTGGAAAGCAGCTGGAAGCGATCCTGCTCGCTTCCAGTTGCCTTCCGGTTATTGCAGTGATGCCTCGATATCGAGGCATCCTGCAATAACCTTTTTTAGCAATCCGGTGCAGAGAGAGCCACTCTGTGGCCCTCTCTGCACCGGACATCACCGGCAAAATCCGTTGGTGGGTGGGAGCCGGTTCGGGAGGCGGGTGGCGGCCATCGATGGCCCTGATGATGTGGAAGGGGGCAGGATCGTGGGCGGGGGTGATAGGAGGCGTGCACGGATGCACGCGCGTGCATGGGAGGGCGGGGGCGGGCGCATGCATGGGGAAGGAGCGGGTGGGATCCGCTACACTACAGAAAACTTATGTATTAAAAGTTTTGAAAAGTTGCAATATATATATAAAAATGCATTAGTCAGGGGGTGGGGGATTGGTCTGGGGGGGGAAGCTACACTACAGAAAAAGAACATCATAATAAAAAAAAAAAAAACATTTCTCTTGCAAACTGGGTACTGGCAGACAGCTGCCAGTACCCAAGATGGCCCCCAATAAGGCAGAGGGGGAGGGTTAGAGAGCTGTTTTGGGGGGATCAGGGAGGTTGGGGGCTAAGGGGGGATCGTACAAAGTAGCATATGTAAATATGCTAAAAAATGTATTTAAAAAAAAAAAAAAAACTTTTATTTTAGTACCGGCAGATTTTCGGCCAGTACTTAAGATGGCGGGGACAATTGTGGTGTGGGGGAGAAAAGGGAGCTGTTTGGGAGGGATCAGGGGGTCTGATGTGTCAGGTGGGAGGCTGATCTCTACACTAAAGCTAAAATTAACCCTGCAAGCTCCCTAAAAACTACCTAATTAACCCCTTCACTGCTAGCCATAATACATGTGTGATGCGCAGCAGCGCTTAGCTGCCTTCTAATTACCAAAAAGCAACGCCAAAGTCATATAAGTCTGCTATTTCTGAACAAAGGGGATCCCAGAGAAGCATTTACAACCATTTGTGCCATAATTGCACATGCTGTTTGTAAATAATTTCAGTAAGAAACCTAAAATTGTGAAAAATTTAGCGTTTTTTTTAATTTGATTGCATTTGGCGGTGAAATGGTGGCATGAAATATACCAAAATGGGCCTAGATCAATACTTGGGGTTGTCTACTACACTACACTGAAGCTAAAATTAACCCTAGAAGCTCCCTACATGCTCCCTAATTAACCCCTTCACTGCTGGGCATAATACACGTGTGGTGCGCAGTCGCATTTAGCAGCCTTCTAATTAGTAAAAAGCAAAACCAAAGCCATATATGTCTGCTATTTATGAACAAAGGGGATCCCAGAGAAGCATTTACAACTATTTATGCTATAATTGCATAAGTTGTTTGTAAATAATTTCAGTGAGAAACCTAAAGTTTGTGAAAAAAATTGTGAAAAAGTGAACAATTTTTTTTAATTTGATCGCATTTGGCGGTGAAATGGTGGCATGAAATATACCAAAATGGGCCTAGATCAATACTTTGGGATGTCTTCTAAAAAAAAAATATATACATGTCAATGGATATTCAGGGATTCCTAAAAGATATCAGTGTCCCAATGTAACTAGCGCTAATTTTGAAAAAAAGTGGTTTGGAAATAGCAATATGCTACTTGTATTTATGGCCCTATAACTTGCAAAAAAAAGCAAAGAAGATGTAAACATTGGGTATTTCTAAACTCAGGACAAAATTTAGAAACTATTTAGCATATGTTTTTTTTGGTGGTTGTAGATGTGTAACAGATTTTGGTTAGAAAAAGTGTTTTTTTTTTCCATTTTTTCCTCATATTTTATAAAATTTTTTATAGTAAATTATAAGATATAATGAAAATAATGGTATATTTTGAAAGTCCATTTAATGGCGAGAAAAACGGTATATAATATGTGTGGGTACAGTAAATGAGTAATTTCCCTTTTTTGTATGTAATTTATACCCATACATATAAAAAAAACATACTAATAAATATATTTAAATACATTTTTAACTCATTTTGTTTTAAATACATTTGAAATCAAATCCAATGTTCTTCTATATGGATCAAACATCTCTAAAAAGTCTGTTATTTCTTAAAAATAAAAAAGTTTATATCTCTTTCTAATATACAAATTGTGCAAGGGCTTTAGTGATCATTGTGCGCTTTTAAAATTGTGTTGATATTACAATTTGATTTATGCAAGCATCATTACCACGATTTCAGAGCTGTGGTTAACTGTTTGGCAATAATAAAAAGTGTCACAAAGGGGGAGGCGGAGCCTGTTTTGAGACTGAACGGTCGCATATTACCATAGCTCCGGCTATACAGCACAAATTAACGCAAAATTGACCGTTCAGTTTAACTTTTTCTGTGTAATTACTTTTTCTGAGGGCACATATAATTGGAAATTGTAGCTCTGAGACTGAAAAGGACACTGCCAAGTAGTGTGGACTCACATACTCCTCAAGAAGCTTATGATCGGGGGTTCTCTGGAGCGGCTATATTTGGGCCCATGTGGAGGAGTACTATTAGACATGACTTTCCATAAGGGAAGTCTCCTGGACACCCTCCTTGTGCGATTACTACAGGTAGAGGAGAGATTGATACTAGAGCTCACATCGTCTGATACTGAGCCCAAACTATTATCTGGACGGCATGAAACTCAGTTGTGGGAGATGACCCCCAAGAGGATCGCAGCAACTGAGACCAACGAGACTCAAGCCACTATTGAGGCAGTGAGCACAAACATCACATTTAATACATACAAGGAGATTAAGCCATCTCTTGCTACCTCAATCGCCCCACTCGATAACGGAGCAGACAGACCGAGTAGGGCTTACCATCTGAACAACCTGACAGCGGAACCACCCACCCGGTACGAGTGGTTTCTTGATCCTGATATGATTATGCAGTTTCGGAGTGGCCTGATTGTGAGGGGAGCTAACTCACCTGAAGAAAAGGCTTCAGAGATGGTATGGCCAGACTTAACGGGCCTACTCCTCCCATTTACTGCCTGCAAAATGACTGAGCTCAGTACCTACACCAGCCAGGCGATAAGCAGCCGCATATTAATAGCTGTGCAGGGGATGAAGAAAGAGACTACTGCACCGGAGATCTTTTATCAAGAGAGTCAAGTGAACTTGAGTACCGGCGTGGGATAGGCCAATTGACCCTAGTTTGAAACTACTTGGGCACTGTATGATAATTTAGAACATTATCACCTAAGGGCCCTATTTATCCCTGTCTACACCTGTTTTTTTCTTCTTTGACGAACAGTTTCAACAATTATTGGTCAATATTCTTAGTTCTATGTTTTTGCTGGCTCCAAATAAACATATCTCTTCTATTATACCTTTCATTTAACCTCAGGCCCTTAGATGACCTACACGTTACATAACTGGAGATTCACACCTATCCCTCTATACTTACTTTGTAAATGTAGGTAAATTTTAGGGTTGCACCAATACCATTTTTTTAAGACCGAGTACAAGTACCGATACTTGTTTTCAAATACTCGCCGATACCAATTACCAATACTTTTTTTTTAATGTCATGTGACAGTTAACCAAGCACAATACAGACTAATTATTTAAGATTCCTTCTTTATAATTATGAAGGACTGTAACATAAGACATTATGAAATAATAAAACCGTTTTATTTGTCATAAAGTTCACAGAACATGTTTATAAATAAAAATATTACAATAGAATATATTAATAATAACAACAAATAACAAATATAAAATCACAACCAACCAAAAGTGCAATACAGTAAAAAAATAGAAAGATAGTAAAAATAGAACAGTGCACTGTTTAATCATGGGGAACACTATGGGCTAAATTACATTTGACTGGTAAGTTTTACCAATGCTATGCTAAAGTCTATGGAGTTGGAAATGTGAACAAAGCATTGATAAAGCTTACCAATCAAATGTAATCTAAATCCAGTCCTATAATTGCAGGATGAGTGTTCATTGGAATTAACTTAATTTTTTGCCATGAGTACTCTTCCTGCAACTATATAAGCTAACCTATGGATGTTCCTCAGAGTACAGTATGTTTTGAACATCATTGTGCAAGATGAGAACTAGCAGTAAAAAAAGGCAATTTAGCAATTAGAATAATTTTTCAAAAGTTAGTGGCAAGTTCTTTTTAAGGAACAGAACAGAAGACTCTCTGCATGTTCAGTCTTTCACTTTCCACACTACTGCATGGGGCAGAATGATATTTTTGGACCATTTTAGCCAGAGCTGGAAATCTCAGTTTATTAACTGACCAGTACTTCAGGGGTTTGTCTGAACGAGGTACAGTGATCTCTCCTACAATAATACAAATAACAGCAATTTGTATTGGCAGAACAGTAGTAAACAATTTTTAGTTTAGTCTCCACTTCAGCTTAAAATGAAATGGGAACATGCAGTTTGAAAAAACGCCACAAGATAGCATATGGGTAGGAAGTGGAGGTATCGGTATAAGTATCGGTGCATTTGCACGAGTACAAGTACTCATGCAAATACTTGGTATCGGTACCGATACCGATACTAGTATCGGTATCGGTGCAACCCTAGTAAATTTGCATTGTACCGTAAATAGATTACGTAGGAGACTATTGCATAGATTACTTTTCTCCACTGGGGGGCAGTAACGCTCCATATAAAGAGTCATACATGGTGTTTAGCTGGGAAACGATGAAGGATGTTTCATGCCCAACCTTGCTTTTTGGTACACTTCCAAATTGGTACGTTTTATAGTACATGGCATCTTACATTTCATGTTCCCTTTAAACTGTATGTTAAACTGGCTTGACATTAAGAGTTCATTCGGAGCTCCTTTCCATACAGGTACTCTAAATGTGGTACAACAGGGTTACTAACCCCTGGATAAGTTTATGTACACATTTTAAGATCCCCATGTTACAGTTAGTATATACAACACTGCTTCCCCTTAAGACCAGGGACACTTGGGAAATGGTCTCTTACAGCAAGAAATGTATGTTTGTAAAATGTTTTTCTCTTTTATATGGCTGCTAACCTGTTACCTAGTACTTTCTAGTTTTTTCAGGCTACTCCCATGTTTTAGTAACATGTCTAGTTTTGTTGATAGTCACAGTATAGTAGTGATGGGACATACAGTGGGGCAAAAAAGTATTTAGTCAGCCACCAATTGTGCAAGTTCTCCCACTTAAGAAGATGAGAGAGGCTTGTAATTGTCATCATAGGTATACCTCAACTATAAGAGACAAAATGGGGAAACAAATCCAGACAATCACATTGTCTGATTTGGAAAGAATTTATTTGCATATTATGGTGGAAAATAAGTATTTGGTCACCTACAAACAAGCAAGATTTCTGGCTCTCACAGACCTGTATCTTCTTCTTTAAGAGGCTCATCTGTCCTCCACTCATTACCTGTATTAATGGCATCTGTTTGAACTTGTTATCAGTATAAAAGACACCTGTCCACAACCTCAAACAGTCACACTCAAAACTCCACTATGGTGAAGACCAAAGAGCTGTTGAAGGACACCAGAAACAAAATTGTAGACCTGCACCAGGCTGGGAAGACTGAATCTGCATTAAGCAAGCAGCTTGGTGTGAAAAAATCAACTGTGGGAGCAATAATTAGAAAATGGAAGACATACAAGACCACTGATAATCTCCCTCGATCTGGGGCTCCACGCAAGATCTCACCCCGTGGGGTCAAAATGATCAAAAGAACAGTGAGCAAACATCCCAGAACCACACAGGGGGGACCTAGTGAATGACCTGCAGAGAGCTGGGACCAACATAACAAAGGCTACCATCAGTAACACACTACGCCGCCAGGGACTCAGATCCTGCAGTGCAAGACGTGTCCCCCTGCTTAAGCCAGTACATGTCCGGGCCCGTCTGAAGTATGCTAGGGAGCATTTGGATGATCCAGAAGCGGATTGGGAGAATGTCATATGGTCAGATGAAACCAAAGTAGAACTGTTTGGTAGAAACACAACTCGTCGTGTTTGGAGGAGAGAGAATGCTGAGTTGCAACCAAAGAACATCATACCTACTGTGAAGCATGGGGGTGGCAACATCATGCTTTGAGGCTGTTTCTCTGCAAAGGGAACAGGACGACTGATCCGTGTACATGAAAGAATGAATGGGGCCATGTATCGTGAGATTTTGAGTGCAAACCTCCTTCCATCAGCAAGGGCATTGCAGGTGAATCGTGGCTGGGTCTTTCAGCATGACAATGATCCCAAACACACAGCCCAGGCAACAAAGGAGTGGCTTCGTAAGAAGCATTTCAAGGTCCTGGAGTGGCCTAGCCAGTCTCCAGATCTCAAATCCATAGAAAACCTTTGGAGGGAGTTGGAAATCCGTGTTGCCCAGCGACAGCCCTAAAACATCACTGCTCTAGAGGAGATCTGCATGCAGGAATGGGCCAACATACCTGCAACAGTGTGTGACAACCTTGTGAAGACTTACAGAAAACGTTTGACCTCTGTCATTGCCAACAAAGGATATATAACAAAGTATTGAGATGAACTTTTGATATTGACCAAATACTTATTTTCCACCATAATTTGCAAATAAATTCTTTCCAAATCAGACAATGTGATTGTCTGGATTTGTTTCCACATTTTGTCTCTTATAGTTGAGGTATACCTATGATGTAAATTACAGGCCTCTCTCATCTTCTTAAGTGGGAGAACTTGCACAATTGGTGGCTGACTAAATACTTTTTTGCCACACTGTACTTGTCATTGCTACCTAATCTATTTTGCGAGATTCCGTGTTTAATACTGCGACTTTTACTGTTTGAACTCTATACAGCTAATGCCTTATAGATATATTTTTTCACTATCATTACAGCAATATTTACTCAATATTATAACTAGCATTCGCACAAAGCACTGTTGAAGTGGGTCTTCAGACCACTTGCCCTTAAGAGTCCAGTCCCAGGACATGGGTTCTTATTTATATTTTATGACTATACAGATTTAAGCCTTACTATATCTTTGCCACCTTCTATTAGGGGTTTCTAGTAACTAAATAAGTATAATTGAACCTATATTTTTTAATAGAGTTTTCCCATAGTATCCCCAAAGAAGTCATATAAGGCCCTAAGTTTTGGGTCAACTTTCTATATATATATATATAGGCTACAGTCACGCAGCTGTTATTCATCTCTTGGAGCCTACCTTATGATTGATATTGGCTATTCTTTGTTTTAATGGACGTACCCCATCCCCAATTAAGAGTATTACACTCTAACTATTGCTTCTCCGTATTAATAATGATACCTAGTTTATGGGGTTGGTGACCTGACTCTAAGCTCTATAGCCTTAGTCGCTACCAATATTTTGGCAACCCAACGTTGGGAATTGCCTGTTTACTATTCTGCCTGAACTGCCTGCTGCCTAGTCTGGGTGGTGGGACCTACTTTATTATTGGGAAGGCTAATGTCTAACTCTAAGTCAATATAGGTTTCACTAGACCCTAATATCACCTAGGTAAATTTTTTCAATATATGTTCCCTAATGTTTGGCTAATGGTCAGTCAAATTGGAACCTCATTCATAAACCCACACTACTATGGATAAACATCCGTCCTATTTTATATTATACTGTAAGCCACACAATTGTTGATAAAGGTCCCATTTGATTTCATATTGCTATACAGTAGTTTATTGGAGGATAGATACAACCGACCGACTTTACCACCCCCATAGGGACTAAATATTCCTTTTTATTCTTCATTATGGTACCCTAGTATAGACTCCTAACATATTCTTCAGGTTGTCCAACTAATTTGATAATATTCAAAGCCACATATGTTGTGTATTCTTGCACTCCCTTGATATCTAGTAGCTTTATTGGCTTCAGACGTTCATGTCTGAGGTGTGAATTAGCCCACTGTTCAATATCACAGTACCAAGAAAATCACCCATTATATAAATAAATAGTTGGTTCTCCCTTCAATTTTTATTATTATAACACAGTTCCTCTCTTATAGCTAGGAAATCCCGCTACTTGGTTAATGTAATCTTTGCTAAATGTTTTATTCAAATATCCCCAGAACCCCCCCCCCCCACTCCATAGTGCTTACTTCATAAGCAAAGGGAAATTAACCCTATAGAAATGTTACCTTATATTATAAAATATATTGATACAAATATACTGATATCTATAATTGTTATCTCACATGACAAGCTGCTTCCTTATTACTGAGTTATGTCACAATTATGTATCATATTACTAAGGGTCCAAGAGTATCCCTATATACCTTTTATTTCTTACATAACCCCTATTATATCCTCAAACCACTATATAATAACATCAGAGTTCCAAGAGAGTCACCTTCTATATGAGGTGCCATTTTATCTAGTTTATCTTTACGCTTTGCATTAGGGGAAAATGATAAGTTTAAATTGCCTTAAAAACGGCAACCAAATATATATAAAAAGAGGTTTGATTTAGAGTTCACAGGTTAATTCTTTATCAAGGATTATGTTTGCATTCTATGATGTTATGTTTTATTTATAATGTACTGGTTGTGCATTGGTGACAATTTGTATCATTAAGATGCTACTACTTAGACATATGCCTATGTCACTGATAACATTGTAACCTTACTGCTGTTTATATACTGTATAACCTCAATAAAAACAGTTTATAATAAAAAAGTGTCACAAAGCACATCAAAAATACATTACAAAGTAAACTTAAACTGATAATAACACTGTCTAATGAAAATTATTATAAAAAATATTGCAAAAAACGTTATAAGGGCTCAAACTGCCAGAGTTTTAACATTGAGATACATACATATACATGTCTAAATATGTATGTATATATACTGTATATGTATATATATGTGTACATATGTATTTATGTATTTATGTGTGTAAATAATATAATATAAATATACACATGTAAACACATAAATATAAACACATAAATGTAAACACATAAATATATATGTTCACACAAATAGACATACAGTCATGGCCAAAAATATTGGCACCCCTGCATTTCTGTCAGATAATGCACCACAATTACAAATGTTTAGGCATTCTTATGTTTATTTCTTTTGTTTGTATTGTTATGACACAAAAAGGGGAGAAAAAACCCCAAATCTGACACATTCCACGTAAAACTCAAAAAATGGACTGGACTCAATGTTTGGCACCCTCAATTTAATATTTGGTAGCATACCCCTTGGAAAAAATAACTGAAATCAATTGCTTCCTGTAACCATCAATGAGTTTCTTACACCTCTCTACTGGAATTTTGGACCACTCTTCTTTCACCAACTGCTCCAGGTCTCTCAGATTGGAAGGGTTAATTTTCCCAACTGCTGTTTTGAGATCTTTCCACAGGTGCTCTATGGGATTGAGATCTGAACTTATTGCTGGCCAGTTCAGTACTCTCTAGCACTTTGACTTAAACCATTTCTGGGTGCTTTTTGATGTGTGCTTTGGGTCACTGTCCTGCTGTAAGACTCATGAACTCTGATCGAGACCCAACTTTCTGACACTGGGCCCTACATTGCACCACATAATTCTTTGGTAGTCTTCAGATTTCATAATGCCATGCACACAGTCAAAACATCCAGTGCCTGAAGCAGCAAAGCAGCCCAAAAACATCAGTGAACCTCCACCATATTTGACTGTAGGGACTGTATTCTTTTCTTTAAAAGCCTAATTTATTTTTCTGAAAACAGTAGAATGATGGGCTTTACCAAAAAGCTTTTATTGTGTTTTGTCTGTCCACAGCACATTCTCTCAAAAGGATTTTGTCTTCCTCAGGTAAATTTTGGCAAACTACAATCTGGCTTTTTTATGTTTTTTGTGTGAGCAGTGGGGTCCTCCTGGGTCTCCTACCATAGCGTCCCTTTTCACTCAGATGGTGAAGTATAGTGCGAGCTGACACATTTGTACCCTGTGCCTGAAGGTCAGCTTGAATTTGTCTGGAAGTTGATCGTGGTTCTTTATTCACCATTTGAACAATCCTTCGTTGTAATTTTTCTCTTTCGTCCACATCCAGGGAGAGTAGCTACAGTGCCATGGACTGTAAACTTCTTGGCAATGTTGCGCACTGTGGACACAGAAACATTAAGAATTCTGGAGATGGACTTGTAACCTTGAGATTGTCCATGCTTTTCCACAATTTTTGTTCTCAAATCCTCAGATAATTCTTTGCTTCTCTTTCTCTTCTCTATGCTCAGTGTGGCATACAGAGACAGACAACAGAAAGGAGTCAATTTTTCACCATTTTAACTGATTTCTACATTGTCAGCACCTGTTAATTGATAAAAATGAGTTTAATTACAAATTACAGGAACATCACAAATTTGGAATGCAATACTTTTTTTTACAATTTTGAGAAGGTGCCAATAATTTTGTCCAGTTTATTTTTGGAGTTTTGCGTGGAATGTGTCAGATATGGCTTTTTTTCTCAACTTTTTTGTGTTATATCAATACAAACAAAAGAAATAAACATGAGAATGTCTAAACATTTGTAATTGAAACAATTTTCTGGGTGAAGTGGTGCAATATCTGACAGAAATGCAAGGGTGCCAATATTTTTGGACATGACTGTATATGTAAGTGCATTAGAGCCCATTGCCATTAAGGGGCATATTTATCAAGCTCGCCGGAAAAACCGCTGCTCCATAACTTGTCTGCCTGCTCTGAGGCAGCGGACAGAAATCAAGCCGATCGAATACGATAGGGTTGATTGACACCCCTGAATCTGCAGGGGGCGGCATTGCACCAGCAGTTCACAAGAACTGCTGGTGCACTGATAAATGTAGACAGCGTATGCGTAAATAGGCCCCTAAGTAGATGAAAACATGTAAAAACATATTTATGCAATATTCATATTTAATAAAGGTTTTAACTATGTTTTTACTGTAAATATTTCACATTCCAATGTTCTGCACATAGGAGAATATGTTCTTTGTATTTTAAAATATATATATATATAGTAGACAGCGTTATAGGATAGGATCCGGTGTCAATCCCCCAGCATTAAATGGTGATACTTATAATATCTTGTGCTGGCTGTTACTGTTTTGGATGCTGGGGGATTGACACCGGATCCTATCCTATAACGCTGTCTACTATTTGGATTTACATTGGCCGTGCACAGAGTGGTTGTGATTACTGGTGAGTGCTGATCTTTTTGTACATTTTTATATATATATATATATTCGAATATCTCGTCACACTCTGCGAGGGGAGCGGATTTCCATACGAGTACACCATTGCAGTGCCAATACCTTACCTCATAGAATTGAGGTCTCATCCTATAAGTTTGACTTCCAGCTGTATCCATCAGGATTGAATTTAAACACGTTACCAGCTCACATATGTCACTATATGGGTCTTTTTACTGCTGTTAATACTTGCTGTTTCATTATGTGCATTTATCTTTAAGAGTATATATTTACTATTTCTTTACACTGTACATATAGATTTGATACTACAGAACCAGCGCTATCTTCCCTTTTGTTCCTCTACATTTCCATATATATATATATATATATATATATATATATATATATATATATATATATATATGTATATATCTTTACCTATATATAATCATCTATATATATATCTGTATATATCTTTACCTATATATAATCATCTATATATATATATATAGATCTGTATATATCTTTACCTATATATAATCATCTATATATATATCTGTATATATCTTTACCTATATATAATCATCTATATATATATATATAGGTATAATAATAATATGTGATGTGAAGTCCATTGACTGCTACGGGGGAATACGTGAATGAGAATGCAATATTCTAAATTCGTATTTTTGCGCTAATCGGATTACTGCTAGAGCAAAAACAGTTTAATTTCAACTTGTAATACCAGCACAAACCGAATAGCGCACAAGTCTTAATTCTAGCGGAGTTATCGCTAAAGCAGAAATGCAAAATACCGCTCCACTTGTAATCTGGCCTAAAATAGAAAGTGTAAAATAAGTTAAAAAAACAAAGCACAAAGTGTAGAAAAATTATACAGCTATAATGCCAGTGCTATATTGCACAGAGCATTACTCTCTTTCACATCCAAAAATGCAGGAACACCTTTTAGAGGGTTACAATACAATTAGCCTTTTTAGAAATGTGTGAGGGATCTCTGAGTGCTGGAAGATCATTTTAGATAATCTCATATGAACAGTGCGTTTTATAGTTATAGTATACAGCCCCTCGCTCTTCATGGTCTGTTACATAGTATTAAATGTAAATTAAAGTCTTTTTTCTATATAGTAAAGATATTAGTGATTATTTTTAAGGTGTTGCAAAACATCCAAGTACAAAAATAAATGTTTTAAATGTTTTTTAAACTATTATTTTGAAATTCAAGAGTATTCCATGATCACACCCTCTTGAAAACTCTCTAGAGTATATGCACCAGGGTTGAGATTACATATACTGTGCAGGCTTCAGCACAAGCGCTGAAGCCTGTGCCGCCTGCAATTTCCCCTCGCACATCGGGGTATTACATATACCGTGCCGGCAGTTCATAAAGTGCCGTAAGTCGGATAAACTAGAGATGTCCAGAAATGAGCGTAAATATAAATTTCTGGAGTTGCTAGGGACGTATGTGCGCCTAAGAAAATAATAATAAAAAAAATCTCCCGTAAAAGTCTAACCCACCTCCCAAAAATAAACCTGACACATAAAAAGCCCTATATCCGCCATCAAACCCACATCGGAACTAATAATAAATATATTAACCCCTAAACCAACAACCCCCACAACTCAATAAGCCTGATTAAACTATTAACCCCTAAACCGCCATTAACCCACATCTCAAACTATCTATTAAAACTATTAACCCCTAAACCACCAAAGCCCACAACGCAAATAAATAATTAAATTACTAAGCCCCCTAACCTAACACCCCCTAAATGAACCTAAATTACCTAAATTAAAAAATAATAAAGTTACTAACTTTCAGCTAGATTACAAGTTTGGTGTTATGAGTGAAAAAGCATTGTAACGCTGCTTTTTCCCTAACGCTGCTATTACAAGTCTTGCAGGTATAGGTGTACCGCACACCTTTTTGGCCGTCACGCAACGTCAGTACCGAACTTTTAAAAAAGTATTTTTTCAATGGGACTCCCATAGTGCCGGTATGATGAGTTTGCCTAGGAGGCCAAAGAGTGAGTGGTACACTCTATAACCACAAGATCCGTACTGCCATCTAAACTCAGTAGTTATGAGTTTTACGTTACAAAGCTGTAGCATAAAACTCATAACTAAATTGTTAAAAAGTACACTAACACACATAAACTACCTATTAACCCCTAAATCGAGGCCCTCCGGCATCGCAAACACTATAATAAATTTATTAACCCCTAATCTGCCGCTCCGGACATCGCCGTAACGTAAAAAATATATTAACTCCTATTCCGCCGCTCCCCGACATCGTCGCCACTATAATAAACTTATTAACCCCTAAACTGCCTCCCTCCCACATCGTAAACACTATTTAAATATTATTAACCTCTAATCTACCATCCGCCCACACCACCGCTATAATAAACCTATTAACCCCTAAACCGCCATCCTCCCGCATCACTACATAAATATATTAACCCCTAAACCTAACCCTAACGTAACCCTAAGTCTAACCCTAATGTAACCCTAACCCTAACAGCCCCTAACTTAAATATAATTAAAATAAATCTAATTAAAACTTACAATTATTATCTAAATAATTCCTATTTAAAACTAAATACATACTTACCTGTAAAATAAAACCTAAGCTAGCTACAAAATAACTAATAGTTTTATTTTTATTTCACAGGTAAGTTTGTATTTATTTTAACTAGGTAGACTAGTTAGTAAATAGTTATTAACTATGTACTAAAAACCTAGTTAAAATAAATACAAAGTTACCTGTAAAATAAAGCCTAACCTGCCTTACACTAAAAACTAACATTACAATAAAATAAAAAAATTTAATTATTCAAACACAATTATCTAAATTACAAAAAAAATAAACACTTAATTACACAAAATAAAAAATGAAATTATCCAAAATAAAAAGAAATTACTCCTAATCTAATAGCCCTATAAAAATTAAAAAAGACTCCCAAAATAAAAAAAAAACCTAGCCTACACTAGACTGCCAATAGCCCTTTAAAGGGCCTTTTGTGAGGCATTGCCCCAAAGAAATCAGCTCCTTTACCTGTAAAAAAAAATACAAACAACCCCCCAATGGTAAAACCCACCACCCACACAACCAACCCCCCAAATAAAAACCTAGCTAAATAAACCTAAGCTAACCATTGCCCTGAAAAGGGCATTTGGATTGGCATTGCCCTTAAAAGGGCATTTAGCTCTTTTACATTGCCCAAAACCCTATTCTAAAAATAAACCCCCCCCCCAATAAACCCTTAAAAAAACCTAACACTAACCCCTGCCGATCCACTTACAGTTTTCCAAGACCGGACATCCATCCTCATCCAGGTGGCAGAAGTCTTCATCCAAGCGGGCAGAAGACCTCATCGAAGCCGGCAGAAGTCTTTATCCAAGCGGGCAGAAATCTTCATCCAAGCGGGCAGAAGTCTTCATCCAGACGGCATCTTCTATCTTCATCCATCCGGCCCGGAGCGGGTCCATCTTCAAGACATCCGGTGCGGAGCATCCTCTTCTTCCGATGGTCGCTGTAGAATGAAGTTTCCCTTTAAGTGATGCCATCCAAGATGGCGTCCCTTACATTCCGATTGGCTGATAGAATTCTATCAGCCAATAGAAATTAAAGGTGAAAAAATCCTATTGGCTGTTGCAATCAGCCTAAAGGATTGAGCTTTCATCCTATTGGCAGATCCAATCAGCCAATAGGATTGAGCTCGCATTCTATTGTTTTATTTTTTTGTAATGTTAGTTTTTAGTGTAAGTCAGGTTAGGTTTTATTTTAAAGGTAACTTTGTATTTATTTTAACTAGGTAGTTAGTAAATAGTTAATAGCTATTTACTAACTAGTCTACCTAGTTAAAATAAATAAAAACTTACCTGTGAAATTAAAATAAATCCTTAGCTAGCTACAATAAAACTATTAGTTATTTTGTAGCTAGCTTAGGTTTTATTTTACAGGTAAGTATGTATTGTAAGTTTTATTTAGATTTATTTTAATTATACTTAAGTTAGGGGGGTGTTAGGGTTAGGTTCAGGGTTACATTAGGGTTAGACTTATGCTTAGGGTTAGGGTTACGTTACATAGTGTTAGTGATGTGGGAGTCCAGAGGTTTAGGGGTTAATAACATTAGTATAGTGGCGTTGACATTGGGGGCGGCAGATTAGGGGCTAATAAGTGTAGGTAGGTGGCGATGATGTTCGGGCAAGCAGATTAGGGGTTAATAACTGTAATGTAGGTAGCGGCGATGTTAAGGGCAGCAGATTGGGGTTAATAACTGTATGTAGGTGACGGCGATATCGTGGGCAACAGATTAGGGGTTCATAACTGTAATGTAGGTGGTGACAATGTTAGGGGCAGCAGATTAAGGGTGTTTAGATGTGGGGTTTATGTTAGGGTGTTAGGTTTAAACATAACTTTTTCTTTCCCCATAGACATCAATGGGGCTGGGTTACAGAGCTTTTGTTTCCGTTATCGCAGGTGTTAGGCTTTTTTTTAGTCGACTCTCCCTATTAATGTCTATGGGGAAATCGTGCACGAACACGTCAAAACACTGCTTGTATTTGGGTGAGGTATGGAGCTCAACACAACCATATCGACTGTACAAGCTGGGTTTTACAAAACCTGTAATAGCAGCGCTATCTGGAGGTAAAATACCGCTGCTTTTGTGGCGGTCGTTAATTTCCCTATAGCGCTCAAAACTTGTAATCTAGCTGTTTTAAAATAAAAAAAACTAACATTACTTTAATAATAAAAAAACTAAATTTAAATTAAGCTACAATTAAAGAAAATAAAAAAAATCTTAATATTACAGAAAATAATAAACCAAATTATCAAAAATAAAAAATTAAACCTGATCCCTATGAAAATAAAAAAGCCTCCAAAATAAAAACACCCCCTAATCTAATGCTAAAACTACCAATAGCCCTTAAAATGGCTTTTTGCAGGGCATTGCCCTAAGTTAAACAGCTCTTTTACATTAAAAATAAACAAAGGCCTCGCTAACAGTAAAAGCCCCCACCCACCAACACCCCCCAAAATAAAAAAAATAAAATCTAAAAAAAACCTAAACTACCCATTGCCCTGAAATGGCATTTGTATGTGCATTGTCCTTAAAAGGGCATTTAGCTCTTTTGCTGCCCTTAAAAGGGCATTTAGCTCTTTTAAGAGTGCCCATCCCTAATCTAAATAAAACAAACCCCCCCAAAATTTTTTAAAAGAAAACTAAGTCTAACCCCCCCCAGGTTGGTACTCACGGTTGCTGAAGTCCTGCGGAGAAGGTCCTGTTCCAGGCGGTGAAGTCTTCTTCCAAGCCGGCGGCCTCTTCTTTTTTCTTCCAGGAACAAGCCCGGGTGAGCTGAAGGCAGATGACCACGGAGCTGAAGACCGGCGACCCTGGAACTGAAGACCGGCGACCCTGGAACTGAAGCCCTGCGACCCTGGAACTGAAAACCAGCGACCCGCTGAGCCATGGAGCATGGAGGATTCTCTTTGTATGATCTCTGCCGTATACTGAATAGGGAATTCAAGGTACGTGATTAAAGATGGTGTCCCTTGAATTCCTATTGGCTGATTTGATTCTTCAAATTCAAATCAGCCAATAGGATTTGAGCTACTGAAATCCTATTTGCTGATTTGAACAGCCCAATAGGATTCAGTAGCTCTCATCCTATTGGCTGATTTGAATTTGAAGAATCAAATCATCTAAATAGGCAATTCAAGGGATGCCATCTTTAATCTCGTACCTTGAATTCACTATTCAGTGTACGGGGAGGTCGTATGAAGAGGAAGCCTCCAGGCTTCATGGCCCCCCCCCCTCTGTGAGTCGCCGGTCTTTCAGTTCCATGGTTGACGGGTGAAATATATACGTGCCGCATTTATATGCTAAGCTGTATATTGGATACCAACACTAAAAGTGACCTGAGTCCCAGAGGGCGCTAACGATATTATTAACATAAATATACCAATATAATGTGAGTGATATTAACAGTTATTACTTCAACAATAAAAACAATCTGATACAACAGATAAATAAATACTTAGAAGTGTAAATTTAGGGGAGGAGCCCAAGCCGTGCATGCGGTGAGGATTGCAGCAGAGAACTGAAAGCTCCGTAAAAAAACTCTCCCTGATGGAATGAAGATTTGCTAAAATGCTTTAATATACTATAAGGAGCTACTATATTATTCCCCCTTTTTTTCTGTAAAATAAACCTTCTATTCAACAGCAAGAAATTGGATTTAGAAAAGAAATACCTTTACCTGAGGAAAAGCCGAGTCGGGCGTGGTGTGACGTACAGAGGACTCAGGTAACAGAGAAGGCATGCTGCATTGCAAGAGCGCGAGTTGCCCCCATAGACTACAACCAGGGAATTGATACAACAAAAGAACGGTACAGATATCGGATACCTGGGAGGACAATAGAGGCGCAGAGAAGCTCCAGGACGATATGAGGAAAGGACAAGATACAGATACTCAGGAGAGTTCACTTGCCCGATATACAGACGAATAACCCGAGAGGGCGCCCCGCCCGGAGACAAACCGGGTTGTACATAAACAAGCAGACCTACTACGTTAAAAATTAATCGGTCTTACAAAGTACCCGATCTGGGAAGAAGCCGGTTAGGTGGGTGACGTCAGTGAATACCAGAAGAAGAGAAGACAAGCGGCACTCCTAGAACGCGGACCGCAATCACAAAATTGCAGCGGGGAGTCAGAGCCTGCTTACTAGGACTAGAAACCTAACGGAGGATAAGGGTAAATAAACAGCACACGATACGCTGAGCCAAGAAATTGAAGCCGGATCCCACCCTCCCTGAGGAGAGATAAAAAGACCTAGACCAAGTAAATTTTAATATATGCCCCTAGGGGACATTTGATTTATTGGGGCCCCACAATAGAGAAGATCAGTGGAAGCACTAACAACAAACTAAACTGTGCTATAAAAAGATAAATAAACCCAGAGAGATTCTGAGAAAAAAGGAAAGAAGAGAGAAAAGGGAAAAAAAAAAAAGAAAAAAGGGGAGGGCAAAGCAAAAAGAAAAGGAGAGAAGGGAGAGAGAGAAGAAAGATAACTTTTAAAGTGGGATATAAAGTATAAACTGTGAACAGTGAACTACTCAGAACATAACACTTAAAAGCGATAGTGCCCAGGTTTTGGTGGGGCCAAGGAATAACGGATATTTATAAATTCCTCTTAGAGTGCTTTAAAGAAAGGACTTCTACTCTACCCCTAAATTTTTGGTCTGTTAATAAAAATCTTCCACTAAAAAGGAAGAAGAAAAAGGGGGAAAAAGAAGAAAAAGAAAGGGGAAAAGGAAGGAAAGGGGAAAGGAAAAGAAGTAAAGAAAGAAGGAAAAAAAAAAAAAAAAAAAAAAAGGACTCTAGAGGGATGGCAAGCAAAAAAATGGCTAAGACAGATAAGATAAACAAAAATAATAAATCTCCAAGTATGAAAGACAATCCTTTCTTCCAAAATCTGAGTATGGAGAGCCAGAATACCCCCAAATCATAGGGGCAAAAGAGATGGATAACCCAGCAACCAAGGATATCCAAATTAATATTGAAGAGATAAGAAAATTAGCTACTAAAGAAGATATTGTATCTATAAAAGAATGTATAGTGGCAGAAATTTCAGATTTGAAAAAAGATCTGAAGGATGTGGGCCCAAGGGTTAATTCACTAGAAGAGCAACAGGAAGAGATAGAGAAAAACCTCTTTCAGGCGAATGAAATAATAACAGCTCAATCACATGTTATTTACGATATACAAAATAAACTCGCAGACCTAGAGGACAGGTCCAGAAGGGAAAATCTGAGAATTAAGGGCATACCTGAAGAGATTAAAATAGACGAGCTCAAGACTTTTACACAAAAAAATTTCAGTTCACTCGACTTGACTTTACAGAGTAAATAAATAAACATAGTCAGAATCCATAGGTTAGCAAGCCAGGGCACATCAGAGAGACCAAGAGATGTTTATATTAAATTACAAGATTTTGAAATAAAAGAGCACATATTAAGAATTGTAAAAAAAGAACGTCCTTAAATTTCAACAATGGGATCTCCAAATTTTTGCAGACCTGAGTCTGTCAACAACGAATAAGAGAAGAGAACTTAGATCTTTACCAGATCTCTACAAGAAAAGGGGCATTAAGATACAAGTGGACATACCCTTTGGCTTACTCATTACATATAATGGGAATAATTTATATTATAAAAGAAAAGAAGACATTCACCAAATTAATGCTAAACTACATTTACAATTGGAGGATACCTGAAGATTTCATAGGGCCTACATATGAGGAGAGAAGACAAAGCCAACTTATGAGTAAGGAACAAAATAAGAATCATTGGGAGGAGATTAGAAGAAAGAAGAAAGATTTCCCAAGACAAAATCCAACTCAAGCACCTACAACATAAGCATAGAAGAACCAACCTGGAAGAAAGACTGACTAGTTTTCACTGTTTTGCATTTTAATTATGAGGGATAAGCTCGCTTATGAGATTATAGATAGGGGATTTTTTTTTTTTTTGATTTTTTTTTTTGTACAAATACTTTTTCTGTACAAACATTTTTCTCTGTTTTTTTTTTGGTATAAATATTCCCTTCCTACAAATTTTTTTTTTTTTTTTGTACAAATATTTTTTCTGTACAAATATTTTTTTCTGTTTTTTCTGGTACAAACATTTTTTTTTGTACAAATATTTTTTTTTTTGTACAAATATTTTTTTTTGTTTGTACAAACATTTTTTTTTTCTTTTTTTTTTTTTTTTTCACAATATCACACATATATTAATACAGAAGGTAAGACCTTCCTTAAATACTGTTTTTTCTTAGCACTATACCCACCTTTACTCACTCACTATTCTATTAAAGAGCACAGGAAGCAACTTCTCCGCTTGCATATTAGCACATGCTACATTCGGATTTAGATAACATTTCACTGCGGAAGACAAAAACTTTCCAAAATTATATATATTTATCTACAAATATCTTCCTTGTACAAATATTCTTCCACGAGTACAATTTTTTTTTTCTCCCTCTCTCTTCACTTCACTAGACACACACTAACATAGAAGGCAAGACCTTCCTTAAGGATTTTTCTCTTTTTAAACACTATATTCATCTTTATCTATTCACTGTTTTATTATAGAGCACAAGAACACCTCTCTGTTGGTCTATTAGCACATGTTACACTTGGTTTTAGATACAGCTTCACTTTGGAAGAAAAGAATTTCTCAAAATTATTTTTTTTCTCCCTCCTGTCTATAAGAGACAAGGTAATAATTCCATCAGGGAGGAACGACTAGCCCTGATTCCTAAACTTTGTCGTTATGTCTTTTTTGTTTTTATTTTTTTGTTTAAGCTAAAATTAGATTGATTTTGCTAGAGTTTAAAAGATCACCTATGTTTAAAATATATAATGTTTTCGGTTGGGGGGGATGTGGAAAATTTACGTGGATACTCTTATGGGGGAGTCTTTAAATGACTGATATACAATTGATTTCTATAAATGCCAAAGGGCTAAATACGCCCCAGAGAGAACCATGGCACTGAGGGAGATGGAGAAGTTGAACGGGGATATCTTATTATTTCAAGAAAACCCATTTTAGAAGAAATAAGAACCTAGTTTGGTAATGAAAAATATAATATACGTTATTCGGCTTCGGACGGGACCAGGAGGAATGGAGTCTGCATATTAGTACATAAGAGATTGAACTTTCAATTAAAAGAACAATTAAAAGATAAAGAGGGAAGATATATAGGAATAAAAGGGAACTTACAAGGGGAACTGTGACTATCTGTAATTTGTATGCCCCCGAACATTGAAACAGAATATATTCTTTAAGAGGATTCTTAATCATATTCTGGATTTTCAAGAAGGGACTATAATAGTGGGGGGGATTTTAATGTGTCATTAGACCCAAATTTAGATAATTCAAAGAAAAGATCCTCTATGCCAAAAATATATAATAGACAAGTTAATAAAAGCATAGAACAACTCGCCCTACAAGATGTATGGAGACTATTTTCATCCAGATCAAAGAGATTATACTTTCTTCTCCCACCCCCCACGCATCTTATTCTAGACTAGATTATTTTTGTATGGACCTTAATGGATTATCAAAATAGTGGAAATAGAAATCCTTCCGATGAAGTGGTCAGAGCACGCTCCGGTAAGGCCTGAAGTTAAATTGGGGATTTAAGGGAAGATAAGCAACATAAATGGAGATTAGATGATACTATATTAAAAAAAACAAGAAGATGGGATACAATTGCCTGGAATATTGATAGAATATTTTGATATTAACAATATAGACGATATCGTTACCATCAATACTCTGGGATGCACATAAATGCGTTATACGCGGAGAACTAATTAAACTCAGTAAGTACTCAAAGAAAGATAAGAGAGAGTGGCAGTTCCGAGAAATGATGGATAGAATATGTGTACTGGAGAAAAATCACAAACAAGACCCCAGAAAATAAAAATATCATAGAGGACTTGATGAAAGAAAGAAAGTCATACAGGAATACTGGTCGAGTATTAATAAAAGAAAAGCAATATGGCTAAAACGTAAATATTATACAGAAGGGGACAAAATGGTAGACTATTAGCTAGAGCTATTAAGAAATAAGAAATAAGTAAGGGGATCTATAAAATAAAAATGAGAGCAATAAATTATGTAAGAACCAGAAAGAGATTAACACACAATTTTGTAAACTTTTACCAATCCCTATACAATCTAGATACTCAAAGAAGTATGGGACATAGATTGGAAAGTTTATACAAATAATCTCAGCTTAATCAAGGTAACAGAAGAAGAAAACCAGAAATTAGAACAGCCATAAGTCCTCCAAGAAATAAGGGGAAACTATAGAGGGATTAACAGAAAGGGAAAGCACCAGGCCCCTGATGGGTTCTCGGCACTATACTATAAAAACTTCAAAGACATCCTAGCCCCATTTCTATGGAATCTATTTACTTCAATAGATGAGGGGAATAAATTCCTTCCATTGAAATGCAAGAGGCGAGTATAAGTATGATCCCCAAGACAGATAGAGAATAAGGAAGATGTGAAAAACTTTGAGACCGATCTCATTACTAAATCTGGATTTAAAAATTTACGCTAAGGTTATGGCCAACCGGTTAAAGCATATCATGTAGAACGAATAATACACTTAGGATCAAGTAGGATTCGTACAGAATAGGGAAGCGAGAGGATAATATCATTAAAAATATACATTTATTAGAATGATGCCCGAATAAATAAAATCCCATCTGCGTTCATCTCGGTGGACGCCGAAAAAGCGTTCGACCGGGTTAAATGGGTCTTTTCAGGGAAGATACATTAAAATTGTTTGACTTTAATCAGATAACGATTAAAAGAATAATGGCACTATATTCTGACCCAACAGCAAGGATAAAAATAAATGGGGAGATCCACTGATAGCTTTAAAATACGAAATGGGACAAGACAAGGGTGCCCATTAATCGCCAACTTTATTCACACTGACTATAGAAATTCTGTGCAGCTCGAATCAGACAAAATTTACATATTAAAGGAATTACCATAGGAAACATGGAGTATAAAACTTCTCTATTTTGCAGATGACATCCTCCCCTGACCGAACCGGAAACATCGATGACAGCTCTCTTAGAAGAACTGAAGTATTTGGATCATTATCTAATTTTTTAGTAAATGTGAATAAGTCAGAATAATGAGGTGTGGGAATGAATGTGAAGATACAAGATAATATAACTAGGGGGGATACCTTTTAAAAAAAAACACAGGTACTCAAATATTTAGGGTATATATTTGTCTGAATCAATAAGTAAAATATATGACCTTAATTATGGAATTTTAAAAAAATCATTGTAAATGAGTTACTGTCATGGTACCCCAAAAAAGATTTCATGGATAGGGAGGATAAATATTATCCAGATGAACATCCTACCAAGATTATTATACTTATTACAGGCGCTCCCTATACACCTTCCAAATAGTTATATGGAAGAGTTCCAAAAAATGATTAATAATTATGTTTGGGGTAAAATCCACCCGAGAATAGGGATAACCACTATGCATAAGAAAAGACAAGCAGGAGGTATGGGATTACCCAATTTAGGAATGTATAGACAAGCATCTATGTTACAAAGGGTAATAGAGTGGCACACACAAAAAGGACATGAAATTATGGTGAGAAAATAGAAACAGATCTTCTAAATAGCAGAGAAATATGCAATCAATGTTGGATAAATCCTAAAGAGAGATCTATACATATAGAGAAATATAGTATCCTGGAAGAAAATTTTAAGATATGGGACAAATTGATAAGGAAAAAAGAGGGAATATCCTCTATTCCATCCCCACTATTATCCTTAGTTAAAAATAAAGCATTCCAGGAGGGTCGATTTAAAGGAGACAAAAAAGAAAATAAATACTGAATAGTAGATATATTAGAAAAGGGGAAACTAATGTCTCTGAATAATCTACAAGCAAAGGGAATGGAGGGACTTAATGAGTGGTATACATACTTCCAAGCATAATCATTACCTCTTAACTTTTAAAGATAAGGATAAGAATAATCAGACCCCTAACAAAGCTAGAGAACTTATGCAATTCAAAAATGATATAAAACATAAATCTCTCTAAAGCATATAGTATCTTACAAAATAATTTATATCTCTCTCCCCCCCCCCCCCATATACTAAAAATTGGCAAATGGAACTAAACATGGATATTAATGTTAAGACCTGGACAAAGATCTTTCACAGTACTGCTAAATCTTCCATATCAGCTAGAATACTAGAACAAAACTTAAAGATCCTAACTAGATGGTATCTTACCCCTACTAGAATCAAGAAAAATCTATCCACACACTCAAGAGAGTCTGCTGGAGATTATGTGGGGATAGAGCGCACACTATCCCATATTATGTGGTTCTGTCCAAAAATTAAGCCTTTCTGGGCCAAATTATTACAATCAGCAGATATTAAGGAAGATAAGAAAAAACGAAATAATTTTCTGACAGGCAATTTTGAATAACTTGGACTTTAAAAGTACCTCACCTAGAAGATACTTATATCAAATATGCTTAATAGCGCAAAGAGTTTAATTATAAGCAAAATGGAAAACAGTAGAAATACCCACAAAAGAAGAATGGGTTAGAAAAGTCAGTGAAAATTTGTTAAATGAGGAATTCTTTTATTTTGGTATACATAAATACGAAATCCCTACAGAAGCAAAGTCTATCTGGGAAAAAATAATAAGGGATTCTCCATCTCCCTCAGATGAAGAAGGGGTAATGGAGGGAGAATAAAGTGGATGAGATTGCATGTATCTATACTTTTTTTCACCTCCGTATAAAAATGGGTAATAAGTAAGGTGATTTATGATTAATGCGCAAATATGGTTACTCTATGCACTGAACATGATGTGCTGTGTTTATTTTTTTTTTATTTTTTTATTTTTTTGTATATGTTCTGTCTTTTTTGTGATAAAAAAAAAGAAGAAGTGTAAATATAAAAATGGATAGGGGAACCTCATTAAATGTTGCCAAACTCTGTTGGATCGTCCATAATCATCCTAGACAGTTCCAATATGGTGTATGTAGTTTCATATGCGTCCCCAATAAAAAGTAGTTGAGCTCCAATGTTTACGGCTGCACTCTTCAAACACTGTCCCCAGCTGGGAATAGGACTTCTAGATAAGGATGAGAAAGAGGCGCACAAATGTGTGTATCTGTATGTACTGGAACACACTGAACTGCTGGTAATATATGCACAGGGTACTCACACAGTTTCAGAGCACACCAGTGTGCTTGTGGAAGCGGGCTGTTAATCAGAGCAAACCAGCTGGCTCTTCTCCGGTATACAGCAATCTTTCTCATCCTTATCTAGAAGTCCTATTCCCAGCTGGGGACAGTGTTTGAAGAGTGCAGCCGTAAACATTGGAGCTCAACTACTTTTTATTGGGGACGCATATGAAACTACATACACCATATTGGAACTGTCTAGGATGATTATGGACGATCCAACAGAATTTGGCAACATTTAATGAGGTTCCCCTATCCATTTTTATATTTACACTTCTAAGTATTATTTATCTGTTGTATCAGATTGTTTTTATTGTTGAAGTAATACTGTTAATATCACTCAACATTATATTGGTATATTTATGTTAATAATATCGTTAGCACCCTCTGGGGACTCAGGTCTCTTTTAGTGTTGTTTAAGTGCTGTGTCAGTTACTATAATCAGAGGTGCTGCTGTTTTTTTTTGTTTTTGTTTTTTAATAAATTTTTTATTGAGAAAACCAGAGGCAAGTTCAAAAATAAAAAAAAAACAGTTTGAGCATCCACGCAGGGATGGATATGGAGATGAACTTGAGCGAAAGATATACAATACATAATACATAACCTAGGGCAAGCATAAACCAACAATAGAAATTATATAGATGTAGAGAGTACATTGTTTTAAGGATAGTTGAGTCATAACTAATCTGATACATGTGATAAACTTCATGTAATGGGGGAACAGACTCAGAGAGTAATAGATAACAATGCGGGCCAGTATGCCCCAGGTTACTCAGATAGTTTCTCTTTTTTTTTATTTTTATACTATGGAAAGAAGAAAAGAGGTAGAGAGAAAATTCAGCGGGCAAGAGCCGCTCCGGATGAGGGGAAAGGGAAGAGATAGAGAGAAAGAGGGGGCGGGATTTAGCTGGGGATGCTGAACTTATAGGTACTTCTGTGACCCTTAAACTAGATGAAAGCGGGGATGGGGAAGATATCTCATATCGGGTCTACTAATACAGGGGGGAGGGCTGAGATAGAATGAAAACCCCATAAGGGGGAGCTATGGGCTGAAAGTGATGGTCCTTTCCTGGTACTTTAATAGTCTATTTGTGTAACAGTATAATTCTGTCCTGTAAATCTATCCCTAATATTCACAAAATAACATTCTCTAAGACCTTCTAGTTTTGCCTATAAATACATAGTTACTTCCCACTCACTACCTTAAGGTGTTGTGGCTGAAGCTGTATGACTCTAGGGGAAGGGAGATGGTATTTACTTTCAACTATCCTAGTAAGTATGCTAGGGGTTTAGTGTAGACAAGGGTTTAGTAGATATAAGAGCTCAGTTTCAGATCCTGAGTCCACATAGGCAAGCTTATATCCTGAGAAACAAACAACAGAATTAAATAGGTGCAGGTTAGCACTAGGGAGTGTAAATACACACCGGAGTTATTTGCCCTGGACTATAGGAAAGCCTGATATATCAAGTACACATAACTAGTATAAAAAAAATGGGTAAAAGAGGAGTGGAAATATTTACAAAAACACTATAGTTGAAGTATTTCTAAAACAGGGCACAACATGACAGCAGACAAAGTTTAGATACTTTTAAAAATAAAAAATAAAAATAAGAGAGCTCTTTTAGGCTTGCTGTATTGATTCTCTGTTAAAGTAACATTGTCTGTTTAAGTATAATAGCTAACCAAGCTATTTTATAAATTATTTGCTTTGCAAGGGTTGCATTTTTATTTAAAAAAAGGAAATAACTAAATAACTTTATTTCTAGCATTCAAATTTTTTTTTGTTTTTTCTGTCTGTGTGGGTAATTAGGGGTGGGATTATTTTCACCTGTTTGGGCCTTGCAAGCCTATAAATTTAGCACATTTACTCTGTGAGCTTGCTCTTTTAGGCTTGCTGTATTGATTCTCTGTTAAAGTAACATTGTCTGTTTAAGTATAATAGTTAGCTAACCAAGGTAGTTAGGCAAACAAGGTTTTGGGGTAACCAAGGGGAAATATATTTATTTTATACTTTTAAGTTAAACCTTTTATTAAGAATGTGTGAGAATCTCATTCAGTGTACAGCTTGCCACATGTTTGCATCACTGGAGCAGCCGCTTCTGGGATTATATGTTTGTGGCAAGTGCGAGCATATTGTCTCTTTAGAAACTCGTATTGGGGATCTGGAGGAACGAATTGCAACACTACATGAAATTCAGACACTTGAAAGGGAAATGGATAGGACTGAGCTGGTTGTTAATGGTTCCAGCAGTGGGAATGGGGAGGATTCAGATGAGGAGACTCCAGGATGTAGCTGGGTCACAGTTAGAGGGCGAAGTAAGCGGAAGAGACAGGCCAGTTCTGAGCTGGTACACCCCAATAGATTTGCAAGATTAAGTGAAGATGTTGGGGATATCAGTTCAGGGGTGGCAGTGTCACAGAGGGCCGTGTTGCCTAGTATAGTGAACAGTCCTTTAGCTGTGGAAGAGGAGCATACTATGGTGGGCAGTCCTTCAGTCATGGAAGAGGGGCATACAAGTCAGGGCCAGAGGCAGATGTTGGTGGTAGGAGACTCTATTATAAGGAAGGTTGATAGGGTAATTTGTCATCCAGACCCTTTACATAGAACAGTTTGCTGTCTTCCAGGGGCTCGTGTTAGGCATATTGTGGAGCGTATTGATAGATTGTTAGAGGGATGCGGGTCTGATCCTGCAGTCATGGTGCATATTGGTACTAATGAAGAAATCAGTGGGAGATGGAGAGTCCTAAAAAATGACTTCAGGGAGTTAGGTAGCAAGCTTAAAGCAAGGACCTCCAAAGTAATATTTTCTGAGATATTACCAGTGCCGTGTGTTAACTCAGTAAGGCAGAAGGAGCTAAGGTCTGTTAATTCATGGCTAAAAACATGGTGTAAAAATGAGGGGTTTGACTTTTTAGAACACTGGGCTGATTTTTCACTAGGGTACAAATTGTACAGTAAGGATGGATTGCACCTGAATGACATGGGTGCAGGTGTGTTGGGGGAAAGGATGGTAGCAAGTTTAGAGAACCTTTTAACTAGGCAAAGGGGGGGGAGGGTCAATTAGAACAAAATAGAACAGAGAGATCAGTGTCTGAATATGTCACTCCCTTAATATCTCAAGGAAGGGATGACTTAAGAAATGTCACATTAGAAAGTATAGAGGAAAGTACACCAAGTAGCAGCAGAAAGCACATGAAAATTAAATGTATGACAACAAATGCAAGAAGCATGACAGGTAAAATTGGGGAGCTGACGCTCTTAGTTGCAGAAGAGGACTATGATGTTATCAGTATAACTGAAACTTGGTGGGATGATTCACATGACTGGGCAGTTAACTTAGAGGGGTATACATTATTTAGGAGGGACAGGAATAATAAAAGGGGTGGAGGAATCTGCATGTATATTAAACCTGACCTTAAACCTACAATAAGGGAAGATATTTATGATACAAGTGACAATGTAGAGACCCTGTGGGTTGAAATAAAGAGTGGGGGGAAAAATCCTAAAAAAATATTACTAGGAACATGCTACAAGCCTCCCAACATTAGTGACCCGGAGGAAACTCAACTACTTATCCAAATAGGTAAGGCTGCTAATAACAGTGCTGTAATTATGGGAGATTTTAACTACCCTGATATAAACTGGGCCAATGAAACTAGTAATTCAGCTAAGGGGGATAGATTTTTAAATGTTCTCAGGGATAACTTCTTGTCACAATTAATAGAGGAGGCCAACTAGGAGTAAAGCTATATTGGATTTAGTGCTATCAAACAATACAGATATAATATCAAACATAGAAGTTAAAGAACATTTGGGTAACAGTGATCATAACATGGTCACATTTGAAATCTCTTTTCATATGCAGTGTTTTAAAGGCTTAACTAAGACTTTTAATTTCAAGAAAGCAAAATTCAATGATTTAAGGAAATCATTAAATAATATAAATTGGGACAATGTATTTTCTAATAAAAATACAGAGGATAAATGGATAATATTTAAAAATTTGTTAAATAAATATACATATCAATACATACCATATGGTTATAAAAATAAAAATAAAAAAACTAAGCCGTTATGGCTAAATAAAAATGTGTTAAAAGAAATTAGGAAAAAACGTAGGGCATTTAAATTATTAAAAGAAAATAGTACAGACTCAGCATACAATATTTATAAGGAATGTAACAAAGCATGCAAAAAAGCAATCAAATTAGCCAAAATTGAAAATGAAAAATTAATTGCCAAGGATTCTAAGTCTAACCCTAAAAGGTTCTTTAAGTACATAAATAGCAAAAAGTCTAAGAAGGATAATATAGGTACATTAAAATGTGTGGAGGGTAGCATGATAAATAATGACAGGGAGAAGGCTGAGGTACTAAACCAGTTTTTTTCTTCAGTATACACAAGAGAGGAACCATTGAATGATACTTTGGAACAGAATAGAACATGCCAGTCCATACCACTAACTGGGTTTTGTTTAGAGGATATCAGGAAAAAACTAAAAAATATTAAGGTAAATAAAACTCCAGGCCCAGATGGAATACACCCAAGGGTGTTAAGTGAACTTAGCACTGTTATAGACAAACCTTTACTCTTAATTTTTCAAGACTCATTATCCTCAGGCATGGTACCCCAGGATTGGCGTAAAGCTGATGTGGTGCCACTCTTCAAAAAGGGAAGCAGGGATGATCCAGGAAGCTATAGACCAGTTAGTCTGACATCAATAGTGGGGAAGATATTTGAAGGGATTATAAGGGATTATATTGATGAGCATATTCGTGTAAACAAGATTATGAGTTCTAATCAGCATGGCTTTAGGAGAAATAGATTATGTCAAACTAATCTAATTAGATTCTACGAGGAAGTAAGTAAAAATATAGATAAAGGGGAATCAGTTGATGTGATATACTTAGATTTTGCAAAGGCATTTGATACAGTGCCACATGAGAGATTAATGCACAAAATTAAGGGACTGGGAATAGCTGAAAATGTTAGCTCATGGATAAATAACTGGATAAAAGATAGGGAGCAACGAGTAGCAGTAAATGGATCATACTCAGATTGGACAAAGGTAATCAGTGGCGTCCCCCAGGGATCAGTACTGGGCCCTGTTCTTTTTAATATTTTTATAAATGACTTGGAGCAAGGATTAAATAGCGACATCTCTATTTTTGCAGATGATACTAAGTTAAGTAAGGTCATTAGGTCAGAGCAGGATGAACTCTCTTTGCAAAGGGATTTGCTAAAATTAGAACTATGGGCAAGTGAATGGAAAATGAGATTTAATACGGAAAAATGTAAGGTTCTACATTTTGGAAGTAAAAATAAGCAGGCTATGTATTTTTTAAATGGGACAAGACTTAGCCAAACACAGGAGGAAAGGGATTTGGGAGTAGTAATAGATAACAAGCTAAAGATGAGTGCACAATGCAGGGCAGCGGCTTCAAAGGCTAATAAGATACTAGCATGTATTAAAAGAGGCATTGATTCAAGGGAGGAAAGCATAATTCTGTCATTATATAAAGCCCTGGTAAGACCTCACCTTGAGTTTGGAGTGCAGTTCTGGGGACCGATTGCTAAAAAAGATATTGCAGAACTAGAAAAAGTTCAGAGAAGGGCCACAAAGCTAATAAGGGGATTGGAGAAATTAACCTATGAGGAGAGGCTAGCTAAACTGGGTCTGTTCTCTTTAGAAAAAAGGCGCTTGAGAGGTGACATGATTACTTTATATAAATATATTCAAGGCCCATATACAGAGATGGCAGAAGCTCTTTTTATTCCAAGAAAATTGGTTCTGACAAGAGGTCATAATTTAAGGTTGGAGGAAAGGAGATTTAATCTCCTGCAACGCAAACGTTTTTTCACTGTAAGAGCAATAAAATTGTGGAACTCATTACCAAAGGAGGTAGTGAATGCCAATACCATAGATACATTTAAAAATAGTCTGGATAAATTTCTGTATATAAACAAAATTCATGGATATGATTGCTAGTATTAAATGGGTCACATTTTAATGGGGTTATTTAAGCTTAACTGGAGCTTTTTGTAAGTATTTTAGATTTGTATAGGTTGAACTCGATGGACTTCAGTCTTTTTTCAACCTTATCTACTATGTTACTATGTTACTATGTAGAGCAATTCTGTGAATAAATGGCATATTAAATATTGGGGTTGTTGTAGGGAACATGTGCAAACATTCATACAGGGGGTCCTTCATTTAAGGTCTCAGCAAAAGTTCTATTAGCGGCTAGTGTGATATAGAGGGCATATGTTTACCGTTATTGGAGGTAATGTCCATTTTCAGTAGTAAGGGTGGAACATATTCTATGATGTGTGGGCCGCTTAGGGAAGGGATTCTCTGAAGTATACAGTCCAGATATAGGGAGAAATCAGCAACAAGTCTCTGAGCCAAAAACCATGTTCATATTCTTGCATCTATATATGAACGCAGAAGACATACCTAAGAATCAGCCTATGCCGCAAGCTAATCGGGCGTGAGGAGATTCATGAAACAAAAGCTCAGCTATCTTCGTCTTGTACAGCTGATCGGTTGGGCGGCAGAGATCGCTGATTGTGGTATGGTAATGGGAGGTCTCCGGTGGTAGAACTGCAACCCAGGAGTCTTGAAGGAGAGGGAGATCTTTTGCGCAGCTGTCGTCAAATTGCTTCATCTCGGGTGCGTCAGCTATAATAGAGTGATCAGCTAGTACCGTTGCCAGAGTGTTGCCTTTAATGCATCGTGATCCCCCAGCGACCGGCCGCCTCGCCGGGGGCCTAGGATTCCACATCACAGACTCAGCTCGAGTGCAACAATCATCCGGTAAGGGAGGCAGTGAGGTCAGTGTGTCATCTTTAGACGGAAGTTTGGTTTCGACATCCTCTGGCTGTATGTCAGATAGATCTGGGCTGTCCGGGGGATGAATTATAGACACCTCCCTCACTATGATAGACGATTGTGCTGGGTCTGCGGTTAGATGGTCAGTCTCACCGTCAGCAGTGGCATCACAGTCTGCCCGTAGGAGCCTGATGAGCGAGTTGCACTGGACATCCATCCTGTGCACCAGCCCATGTAATATAGTAGTAAACTCGTGTTCCATCTTCGGTAATAGCTTAGGCTCAGCTCTGCCGTGGTCTGGAAGTTCAGCTAGTATAACTCCGTTAGTATTTCCTGCCAAGTCAGAGAATAGTAGCTTAACCCGGCTATCCAGCTAACCGGGGGGGGGGGGGGTAGATGTTAAGAGAATACTGATAGGCCGCTGTACATAGGCTTCAAAAAGGCCATTGGAAGGTTCCTGCTTAGAGAGTTATGTAAAAAAACAGTCTCCTCTTGCAATATATTAACTTCTTAGTATTAGCATAAAGCTCTGAGTTAGGATGGCTCTTTTATAGTGAGATAAATAGGAGATTAGGCAATAGATTTGCAGAGCTCCATAATTATGCGACCTAGCATGTCTGCGGCGAAGCCACGCCCCCCAGGTGCTGCTGTTTTTAACAATTGATTTTAGGTTCTTGATCCCACTTAGCATTTTACCAATCTCTAATTTCCACATTTATGGTCCACAGTGTGTTATATTATCATATAGACTATTGTATCATTAGATTGGTGTGCTGATTAGTCTATTGGTAATAGTATCAGATACAAGACTAGTGAATTTAATTCGACTTTCAATTATGCTTTTAGCAGTAGAGAGAAGCAACAGAAGAAATTCTTTTAATCATCCTTCTAATGCTGAAGGTGACAGTCCAGGCCCCCTAGTAATTAAAAGTGTTCATACACTATTTTCCAAATTAGGGGAACTACTAAAAAATGAACATAGACACTGGTGGGACCTGGATTGCCTAAAGAAATATAAAGAAAAAAAGCAGATACCAAGGGGATTAAGAATTTTTAAGAATTGCTCTTTTAAAAATAACCAAGATTTGACCAAGAAATGGTATGAAATACTAGATGAATGTTCATTTAATTTAATAGACTTGCTGATCTCACATCGGCAAAGTTTGGTAGATACTCTGGAAATAGAAATTTATGCAATTCAGAAGGAATTGGAACCTATGAAGGAGCACTCAGAATATAATAGGTTAAATACAGAGACCATTAAAATGGTTGACGAGTATCAAAATGAGATTATTAGAATTAAAAAGGGCAAATTCAAAAGAGACGAAGATGATTATACTGAGGGGGTTGTTTATACATTTAAAAAAAACAAACAGTAGTCCCCAATGAAAGTAACAGTGGTTGGACAAAGGTACAATATAAGAACAAAAACAACCAACATGTGGGTAATGTACATTCGGCCCAATCATCATTTAGGAATGATGTGGGATCACATCACAATCAACATTGGGGAGCTAACAACTCTGCTAATAGTAATTTTCAGAATAAGCAGAACCACAGTTCAACTACCAACAAAATTGGAACAAAACCCAGACACATAATAATTATTATACACACCAAAATCCTAATCTTATTCCAATACATAACCGTTATGATCCATTACAGACTACATCAGAAGGGACCAGACACCCCAGTATTCCAAATTACTGTCAAAACATTCCTACTGCATCTATGGACCATGGCCATATGGTTAATACAAGAACAGAGATACCCTTAACCTCTAATAGTAATTTTTTAGGGGTTCCCAACTTGGCACCATTATGGAGAAGGAACACAAACCCACCCACCCAAGACACCACAACAACATTCACAGCCACAACAACAAAAGAAAAAAAGACCTTTCCCAAACGGGGAAGACGAGGGAGAGGCAACTCCATACAAAAAGGGAAACTACAAAAACTAGCTAAAGGCATATTCAATCTTTCATCTCATAAGCTAACAAATGATGAAGTGAGAATTCTAGGGAGAGGGTTGTCTTATTGTCCACCGAACCCCCACAAACTGTTTGATTTATTTGTAGACCTCAATAAATACACCAGGAAATTGGCACTACAAAGATATTTTGCTATAAAAAATCTTAAAAAAGGTAATATAGAAGGAATTCCAATTTTGACTCATTCTATGGATAACCATATACAAACTGTGTATGCCGAACCCAATCTAATTACTGAGGATTTATTTGAGGGATTTATACACACCTCTTTGGCATTGCCTTCTAACTTTAATCCCCCTAAGAATGATGTAACATATATCAACCTCTTCCAACTATTAGTAATGGAAGACTTTGATAAAATTCCCAAATTTTCTAATAAACACAAAAGACTTTGGCCTAATGAGGCTAAAGCTCTCCAATCTCTAGCCAATGATCCTTCATTGGTGATTAGGCAGGCAGATAAGGGGGGAGGAATAGTCTTGCAGAATTATCATGACTATATCAGTGAAGCCAAACACATTCTTCTCAATGTTGAATATTATAGGAAACTTGATGTTGATCCTACACAGATCTTCATGAAAAAATTATTACACATCTTGAAGGATGGTAGTAAGAAGGGAATTTTGAATTCAAAAGAACGGAAATTTTTAACCCCTATACATCCGTCTATTCCCTACTACTACCATCTTCCTAAGGTTCACAAAAATCCCCTTAAACCACCAGGTCGGCCCATTGTTGCAGGCATAAACAGCATAACAGACAAGTTATCGCAATATATAGATAGCTTTCTTCAGAAGTATGTCCAAAATCTGCCATCTTTCATTAGGGATACCACCGATTTACTTTACAAAATACAAGAATACAAACAGGAGGATAATGTGATTTGGGTTACAGCAGATGTAAGTGCCCTTTATTCTAATATCTCACATGAATTAGGCTTGTTAACCACAAAATATTATTTGGATGAAGATATTTATATGCCCACTGCTCAGAAAGAATACATTCTAACACTCATTGAATTCATACTGAAACACAACTATTTCCAATTTTTGGATGACTTTTACTTACAGGTAAAAGGCACAGCCATGGGCACCAGGTTTGCCCCCAGTTTTGCAAATTTGTTTATGGGTTATTTTGAACTCAATTACATATATAACTCGAACTGGAGGGCAAACCTGGTGTTCTATGGAAGATATATAGATGACCTGATATTTATATTTAAAGGAACAGTGGATGAGGCCAAACTATTTTGTATGGCTCTAAATAACAATACAATGGGTATACAATTTACTTCTAACATTCAGTCAGAAACAATTGAATTTTTAGACCTCACACTAACTTGGGATAAAAAACACACTATTTCCACTTCCACCTATTTTAAAAGTGTAGATTGCAATAATTTTCTTCACTACACCAGCAATCACCATCTACAGTGGAAAAATAACATACCGTTCAGCCAATTTTGTAGGATTAAGAGGAACTGTAGCTCGACAGAGAAATTCTATGAACAATCATGTATCTTAATACAGAGATTTGAAGAAAAAGGCTACCCCTGGGAAATTATAAAAAGTGGTTTTGAAAAAGCTTGCCAAATACATAGGTCAAAAATTCTTCAAAATAAGAAAAAACATACAAATAATAAAGATCTGGTAAACAAACAGGAACAACCTTACTTTGTAACCCAATATAACTCTAACTTTAAATTCATAAAAAAAGTGTTACAGAAACATTGGCCAATTCTATTAAAAGATCCCATACTTAAGAAAAATCTGAAAAATACTCCTAATGTGGTATATAGGAGAGCACCCACAATAAAACAATCTTTGGCTCCCAGCAAAGTGGTGATCTCTAAGAGATCCATTGTAGGGGGAATACAAAAAAACCCAACAGGTAGGAAGGGGATTCACAAATGTGGCAAACAAAGATGCCACATGTGTGACCATATAACTCATGGCGTTAAAACAATTAAATCTCACACTACTGGGGAAACTTTTTCTATTAAAGAATCACTGACATGCAGCTCTTCTTTCGTAGTATATGTACTATCCTGCAAATGCGGGGTACAGTACTTGGGACGTACAACACGAAATGTACGTACAAGGTGGAGCGAACATAGTAGGAACGTAAAAAATAAATCCACAAAACACAGTGTATCCAGACACTATATTCAGGAGCACAATGGAGAACACTGCCCCTACAGTATTACCCCATTAGAAAGCATCCCTGCATCCAACAAATATAATAGGTTTACCAGATTACGCCAAAGGGAAACCTTTTGGATCTTTAAGTTTGGATCTCTGTTTCCAAATGGGCTTAATGAAGTGGTAGATTTAGCAGTCTTTTGATATTTTCTCTTGGTAAAATCTAACCAGATATTAAAATAATTAATATTGTAATATACACTACAACAGTAATATATTATTCCCCAGCAGATATTAGAATTAGAATTATGGTTTATTTTTCTTATCTTATATATGTATACATATATGTGAGCGTGTGTATATATATATGTATGTGAGGAGGAAGATAAAAAACTGAAATTAAAATCCTCCATGTCTCAAAATTAGATCAATGTAAATATTTGCATTGGAAACTAGTACATCTAAGCAAGTATCCCCGCTTGCTTTCACCCAGAAATTCTTAATATGCAATGTTTCCAATGCACAAGAGAATTGTGGGTAATATATGCAAATTCTCAGTTTTTTTTGTTTCAAAAATACTGTTTTAACACAGCGATCCTTTTAAACAGGAATATAACAGCAAACCAGAAATCACTCACTAGACAAGCCTGTTTTGTTCTTTTTAGAACTCATCAGTAGGAGATAGATTTCTGATTGCTGCATTGGAAAAGCTATTTTCATGGTTAAACCAAAATTCATTAAAATTATGGGGGGGAGATAAAAAACTGAAATTAAAATCCTCCATGTCTCAAAATTAAATCAATGTAAATATTTGCATAGGAAACTAGTACATCTAAGCAAGTATCCCCGCTTGCTTTCCCCCAGAAATTCTTAATATGCAATGTTTCCAATGCACAAGATAATTGTGGGTAAGATATGCATTTTGGTTTAACCATGAAAATAGCTTTTCCAATGCAGCAATCAGAAATCTATCTCCTACTGATGAGTTCTAAAAAGAACGAAACAGGCTTGTCTAGTGAGTGATTTTTGGTTTGCTGTCATATTCCTGTTTAAAAGGATCGCTGTGTTAAAACAGTATTTTTGAAGCAAAAAAACCTGAGAATTTGCATACCTAATTTGCATATCTTACCCACAATTCGCTTGTGCATTGGAAACATTGCATATTAAGATTTTCTGGGGGAAAGCAAGCAGGGATATTTGCTTAGATGTACTAGTTTCCTATGCAAATATTTACATTGATTTAATTTTGAGACATGGAGGATTTTAATTTCAGTTTTTTATCTCCCCCCCCCCATAATTTTAATGAATTTTGGTTTAACCATGAAAATAGCTTTTCCAATGCAGCAATCATAAATCTATCTCCTACTGATGAGTTCTAAAAAGAACGAAACAGGCTTGTCTAGTGAGTGATTTCTGGTTTGCTGTCATATTCCTGTTTAAAAGGATCGCTGTGTTAAAACAATATTTATGAAGCAATAAAACTGAGAATTTGCATAACTAATTTGCATATCTTACCCACAATTCTTTTGTGCATTGGAAACATTGCATATTAAGAATTTCTGGGGGAAAGCAAGCGGAAATACTTGCTTAGATGTACTAGTTTCCTATGCAAATATTTACATTGATTTAATTTTGAGACATGGAGGATTTTAATTTCAGTTTTTTATCTCCCCCCCATAATTTTAATGAATTTTGGTTTAACCATGAAAATAGCTTTTCCAATGCAGCCATCAGAAATCTATCTCCTACTGATTAGTTCTAAAAAGAACTAAACAGGCTTGTCTAGTGAGTGATTTCTGGTTTGCTGTCATATTCCTGTTTAAAAGGATCGCTGTGTTAAAACAGTATTTTTGAAACAAAAAAACTGAGAATTTGCATACCTAATTTGCATATCTTACCCACAATTCTCTTGTGCATTAGAAACATTGCATATTAAGAATTTTTTGGGGGAAAGCAAGCGGGGATACTTGCTTAGATGTACTAGTTTCCTATGTAAATATTTACATTGATTTATATGTATGTGAATATTTTTCATTATATATATATATATATTTATTTTATATAACTAGGCCCCCTGTTTTTAGTCCACATGTGTCTATATTTAATCCAGGTGTAAACAAATCTTTATTTTTATTTTTTTATATTTGTATGTTATAATGTATTGTGTATGCCAACCACACCTACACATACAATCTTATAATTTTTTTTTTTATTTTTTTTTTAAATTTTCAAATGCTTTATTAAGAGTTTTCCAAGGTATACATAGATAAAACATTCAAATCAACATCTTTTGTTACAGGAAAAGATAAAAGTGGAGCTTTGTTACAATCATACATTTACATTTGCAATAATTATTTACTTGTTAGTGTAGCTCGAGTTCAGTGATTCTGAGTGAATTAGGTCCAGAGCACCAATCTGCCCATGCCTGGAAGTAGAGGGTAGCTGGGGATAGAGTAGCCCTATTTGCCTTCTTTTCTTTTGTGATGTGAGCTGACCCTACCACACCTACTTATCTCGTGGGGAGAGTTTATGAGTATCTGGGGTGTAGTTCACGCTATGTGGACTAGATATTAGAGATGTATAAAAGGGGTAAGGAAGAGGGGGGGGAGGGTGGATTTCTATAGGCTATTTACATATTCCTCCCATAAGAAGGTTATATTTTGAAATTCAGCCGTGCGTTTGGTGCAGGTGTAGTGGTATTTCTCTAGTTGGAGGTAGTGGGTGACTTTGGTTTTCCATACGGTTAGAGGTGGTAGGTCTATTTTTTTCCAATTGAGTGGGATGAGCCTTTTAGCAGAATTTATCATGACAGTGAGGAGTGCTTGTTTTAATTTGCAGGGGATAGCAGGAAATTTGTTGAATAGAAAGACCCAGGGAGTGAGCGGGAGGGGGGTGCCCAGAACTTTTTCAATTTCGGGTTTGAGAGAGCCCCAAAAGGAGGTTGCTTTCGGGCATGTCCACCATATATGTGCGAAAGTTGCAATTTCGCCCCATTCCCTCCAACATGTAGTTGTTGTGCCAGGGAATAAGTGGTGTAGTCTAACAGGTGTATAGTACCATCGGCTCAATAGTTTGATATTCATCTCTAAGGCCGAGATGGACGAGGAAGCTTTTGTCATCTGTCGATATATGATTGCCCATTCAGATGGGTCTAGGGTAGTTTCTAAATCTGTCTCCCATCTAGCTACATACGTGGGGGGTGTCAGATGAGCTACTTGTGATAGTATTCTGTATGTTATTGACAATATTCCTTTCTGTGGGTGGGGATGATAGCATATTGTCTCAAACTGAGAAAGGGGCCTTTGTAGCTGGGATTTGAAGTGGTGTGTAGCTAGGTAGTGTTTCAATTGTGTATAGGTAAACCAGTTTTGGAAGTGTGTACCTAGGGTGTCGCAGATGGCCTGTTGTGATTGGATCTTTTTGTCTTTATATAAGAGGTGATGTGGGATTGAGCTTTGAATAGAGGGAGTGGATTGGGTTATGGTCGCTGTGCTTATTTTGGACGAGAATGGTGTATTTTTGCTGACTGGTGTCAAGGGAGAGCATGTAGTGGAGATTTTGGGGTGTTTCAAAAGTATTTTGTCCCATTGCTTAAAAGTTTCGTGCACTGATCTAGGAGTTGTGCTTAGTAGTGTCCGCTGGGCTTTGGGGATCCAGCAGTTCCCACATAGATAATGTGCGTCCGAAAGTATCTGTTCTAATTGGATCCATTCTTTGTTCGCGCTGTGTTTGCACCAGTCAACAACTCGTGTAAGGAAGGCTGCCTGTCTGTAACGCGTTAGATTTGGGGCTCCTATCCCTCCCAGTTCCTTTGGGTGATATAGGGTGGAGGTGGCAATGCGGGGTCTCTTGTGTGACCAAATGAAACAGTTAATTTGTTTTTGCAAGGAGAATAGAAGGTGTTCTGGGATAGGGACTGGGAGAGTTTGTAGGAAATATAAAATATTTGGTAGGATTATCATTTTTACTGCATTGATCTTCCCTAGCCAGGAAAGAGGTTTGTGGTTCCACGCCCTAAGGGTGGTTTGGATTGACGAATTAAGGGTTTTGTGGTTTAGGGATATTATGGTTTCCAGGGATGGTGAGATGTGGACTCCTAGATATTTGATTGCCTTGGGTTGTATATGGAAATGATAACGTCGTTCTGTGTTGTTTATTACTGCTGGGTGGACGTGTATAGCTAGTAATTCGGATTTTGTATTGTTTATTTTGAAGTTGGAGTATACACCGTAGGTGTGCAATGTTTCTATCAGAGGGGGGAGCGATGTCTCAGTATCTGTTAACGTTAGGAAGATATCATCTGCATATAAGGTTATTTTGTATGTTTCGGGTCCAATTTGTATTCCATGAATATCCATATTGTGTCTAACATGTATGGCTAGTACCTCCATTGCCAATATAAATAGGAGAGGTGAGAGCGGGCAGCCTTGCCTGGTACCGTTATTGATTTTAAAGGGGGGTGAGATAGAGTAATTTAATTTAATTTTGGCCTGTGGGTTGCTATAAAGGGTGAATATTTTGCCAACAGTTTCTTGGGGAAAGCCGAATGTGCGCAGGATTTGTTTTAGAAAAGACCAGTCAAGCCTGTCAAAGGCTTTTTCTGCATCCATGGCAAGGAATATTGATGGGATTTTTTGGGTGGAGGTGTATTCCATGAGGTCTAGTATTTTGGTAGTGTTATCTCTAGCTTCTCTGGAAGGTGTGAAGCCTGCTTGGTTGGTATGTAGGATAGATGGTAGGATTAGGTTTATCCTTGTGGCTATGATTTTTGCAAAGAGCTTGATATCGAAATTTAGGAGGGAAATGGGGCGGAAATTTGCAGGTTTATCTGGGGGCTTTCCTGGTTTCGGGAGCACTACCACTAGGGCTTCTAACATGGAGGGAGGAAAAGGGTTATTATCGGCCACTTCGTTAAACATTGTGGTGAGGTGGGGTGTTAGTGTAAGCGAGAAGGTCTTATAGTATTTGGCTGTAAAGCCATCCGGCCCAGGGCTCTTCCCAGCTTTCAGGGATTTAATGGCTAGTTGTACTTCTCGTGAGGATATTGGTTGGTTAATTTGGTTCTTTTGGTCGTTTGTCAATTCCGGTGTTGGGTATTTTGTGATGTAATCCACAAGCGTGGTAGGGTTGTCTATGGTACAATCTTATAATTTTATTGTATATTTTATTATCAGTGTAAGGGTATTCACCCGCTGAATGAGAATACTGTACAGATAGCATCTGTCTAACATAGGTTTTAGTGAAATACTAATAATTGTCATTCCTATTGGTATGATAATCATATGTATGAACATTTATGTGAGTTTAATTATTTGTTTATATATTTTTATACCATTCACGCCTCTATTGGCAGGTTTCTGATCATCACCAAAAGTGCGCGATATCGCCATGAGTGAAATGATAATAAGATATTCATCCTTTTAATATATACATTAGTTCACAAAGAAAAAACACACACATGCACCGATCACACTGTTTATTGAATTAGAATTATATGCACTTTTTTCACATACAGGGAGTGCAGAATTATTAGGCAAGTTGTATTTTTGAGGATTAATTTTATTATTGAACAACAACCATGTTCTCAATGAACCCAAAAAACTCATTAATATCAAAGCTGAATAGTTTTGGAAGTAGTTTTTAGTTTGTTTTTTGTTATAGCTATTTTAGGGGGATATCTGTGTGTGCAGGTGACTATTACTGTGCATAATTATTAGGCAACTTAACAAAAAACAAATATATACCCATTTCAATTATTTATTTTTACCTGTGAAACCAATATAACATCTCAACATTCACAAATATACATTTCTGATATTCAAAAGCAAAACAAAAACAAATCAGTGACCAATATAGCCACCTTTCTTTGCAAGGACACTCAAAAGCCTGCCATCCATGGATTCTGTCAGTGTTTTGATCTGTTCACCATCAACATTGCGTGCAGCAGCAACCACAGCCTCCCAGACACTGTTCAGAGAGGTGTACTGTTTTCCCTCCTTGTAAATCTCACATTTGATGATGGACCACAGGTTCTCAATGGGGTTCAGATCAGGTGAACAAGGAGGCCATGTCATTAGATTTTCTTCTTTTATACCCTTTCTTGCCAGCCACGCTGTGGAGTACTTGGATGCGTGTGATGGAGCATTGTCCTGCATGAAAATCATGTTTTTCTTGAAGGATGCAGACTTCTTCCTGTACCACTGCTTGAAGAAGGTGTCTTCCAGAAACTGGCAGTAGGACTGGGAGTTGAGCTTGACTCCATCCTCAACCCGAAAAGGCCCCACAAGCTCATCTTTGATGATACCAGCCCAAACCAGTACTCCACCTCCACCTTGCTGGCGTCTGAGTCGGACTGGAGCTCTCTGCCCTTTACCAATCCAGCCACGGGCCCATCCATCTGGCCCATCAAGACTCACTCTCATTTCATCAGTCCATAAAACCTTAGAAAAATCAGTCTTGAGATATTTCTTGGCCCAGTCTTGACGTTTCAGCTTGTGTGTCTTGTTCAGTGGTGGTCGTCTTTCAGCCTTTCTTACCTTGGCCATGTCTCTGAGTATTGCACACCTTGTGCTTTTGGGCACTCCAGTGATGTTGCAGCTCTGAAATATGGCCAAACTGGTGGCAAGTGGCATCTTGGCAGCTGCACGCTTGACTTTTCTCAGTTCATGGGCAGTTATTTTGCGCCTTGGTTTTTCCACACGCTTCTTTCGACCCTGTTGACTATTTTGAATGAAACGCTTGATTGTTCGATGATCACGCTTCAGAAGCTTTGCAATTTTAAGAGTGCTGCATCCCTCTGCAAGATATCTCACTATTTTTGACTTTTCTGAGCCTGTCAAGTCCTTCTTTTGACCCATTTTGCCAAAGGAAAGGAAGTTGCCTAATAATTATGCACACCTGATATAGGGTGTTGATGTCATTAGACCACACCCCTTCTCATTACAGAGATGCACATCACCTAATATGCTTAATTGGTAGTAGGCTTTCGAGCCTATACAGCTTGGAGTAAGACAACATGCATAAAGAGGATGATGTGGTCAAAATACTCATTTGCCTAATAATTCTGCACTCCCTGTATGTTAAGTACACGCATCCTAGTCATTATATGAATGAACACTCCTTATTGTTACCCGTATACATATGGCATCTCATTAGAGATCTAACAGAATCACGCCTTCTTTGATCATTCACAGTTATCTATAGTTATGAATACCAATTTATTGATGTGCGGCATATCTATAATTATATATATAATCATATTTTAAATAAATTTTTCACTATATATATAATCTTTTTAAATTTCCAAATATGGATACATATAAAATATTGGAAATTAATTTTTCACGGAGATCTAATATAAATATTGATGTAATTACACTCATCTTCTAGTCACGTACATTTATAGTGAAGTAGGGTATTATAGACTACAGCATGTTAGTGCACAGCAGAGCCTGTATACACAATCACCATAATTATGAGTGCTACAAACAGCTTGACAAATAAGATAGTAAGCCTTGAATCAACACTTATTCATCTGAAATATAGTAGCTAACGAGATCAAATCTCGCGCAATAGGTTTCCCCCTTGCAATATGACATCTAATTTGATAACAAGTTAGCCGATTACACGCTATTAGGGACCCCTTACTCACATACTCATTCAGTAATCGCGTAAGCTATTCAGACACATGACGCGATACACGCACTGATGGGGGAGTAACCACAACATTAGACAACACAAGAAACTGATTGGTCTAAAAACACACACCTACAATGGAGGCGTGTTTGAATTTTGACTGGTAGTGGCGGCAATAAAAAAGCCGGTTTTAAACATTTTAAGTATGCCTGATGAAACGGCCAGGAGAGCCGAGAAACGCGTTGCAATATTGATACAAAATATATCCTTGCTTGTCAAAGACATTGTTATCTCTAAAGCCTGTATATTAACTTGTGATATTAAAGTATTATTTGGTTTTACTCAAAATACTTTTGGCCTCTAATATACACGCTGAGAACAAACAAGCAAGCCACTACCAGGAGTTGACGGATTGCTGTATATTGGATACCAAAACTGTGTAAAAAACGGTGTCACCGGCTTTTGCGTGCGATGCCGCATATGTAATGGAGCCCCTGGTCTTCTTTGATGAGACCAGATGTAAAGTTATTTTTGTGTAGCATGTGTCAGGGGGAAATAATGTGTATCATACTTAAAGGGACAGTCTACTTGAACATTTTTTCATTGTTTAAAAAGATAGATAATCCCTTTTTTACCCATTCCCCAGTTTCACATAACCAACACTTTTATATTAACTCCTTAATGACCTGTACGGCACTGCTGTCCTGGGCTCTTTCTGCGGCGATCTCGCTGATAGCAGCGAGATTGCGCTATTTCTGCATGCCCCATAGCAGGGTAGAATATTACTGATGCAGAGAGGACACTCTGTGTCTCTCTCTGCATTGGTTTGCGGTGGTGCCATACATTGGTGGTGTGGGAGGGTCAGCTGGGAGGTGGGTGGGCGGACCATCCCTGGGGAGGGGCAGGAGAGGGAGGGAGGAGGGGGCAGGAGTGGGCAGACCTCTATAATGCAAAAGAACATTTCCAGAGGGAGGGAGAAAGGAAGAGAAAGATGGAGGGAAGAAGATATCCACTACCTACAGAACATCGCTTGGAGGGGGATGCCATTACACAAAAGAAAAAAAAAAATCTTTGAACTGGGTACTGGCAGACAGTTGCAAGTACCTAAGATGGAGTCATGGATGTCTGCAGACATTTTTCCAGAGGGGGGCAAAAAAGCATAAAATATTAGTGGCATGTGAAGCAGACAGTTTACTCCAAAAATGTCTCCCCTTTAATTTGTTCCCAATGATCCACTGTACCTGCTGGAGTGTATTAAATTGTTTACAAGTATTTCCATTACCCTTATTTTGGCATTCAAAATAGCTGATTTAGCCTGTGGTATCCCCACCTATCCTGAAAGTTTCTGGCCTTAGGTCCAAACTATAGATAAGCTGTGTAAACACAACCAGCAGAAGAAATTACACTCCCAGTGGGGTATAGAAGAGATAAGGTAATACAATGCTAATTTTCCATTGTTCTCTCCAAGTATCGGTGATTGGTTGATGGACAGATATAAGATAAAGAAGCATTTAAATGTACACAATGTGATAAAGTAATAAGATCTGATTACATCCTACAAGCTCAACCCATTTTATTAGGTTGTGGCTTCAAAGCACAAAATCAGCTAATTCATATACACAAATAAGCCTTAAAAAAGCACATTAAGGGAAAAACAATTTTACAGTATAATGTCCCTTTAATGTAGACTTGAGCTGCACATAATTTTAAACATGGTAGCCCATTAGTGTCAAAAAGTGACTCAAGTGAGTGCTTATACTTAGATATGAGAAAGGGCTTGAGAAATTAAATTTGAAAACTAGGGCTGAAAACTAGGGCTGAAATATGATGAGAAAATATATTATTATATATATAAAGATAGAAAGTATGGCACTCTTTTGTATGCACACAGCTAGATAAAAAGCAAAATGTCAGAGCCAATTTAAAAAAAAATGTTTACCAAAATAGTAGCAATGTTTTGCCAGCTATGGGCGAGATT